>NW_019168517.1:163417-258147 GCF_000001635.26 Mus musculus | reverse complement strand
AGAGATGAAAGATTGGTTTTAGCTCCTTGTCGAAGATCAAAGATGACCATAGGATGTGTGGGTTCATTTCTGGGTCTTCAATTTCTATTCCCATTGGTCTACTTGTCTGTCACTATACAGTACCATGCCAGTTTTTATCACAATCGTGCTCTGTAGTAAAGCTTTAAGGTCCAGCATGGTGATTCACCAGAGGTTCTTTTTCTGCTTGAGAAGAGGTTTCATGCTAACTATGTTTTTTTGTTATTCCAGATGAATTTGAAGATTGCTCTTTCTAATTGGTTGAAAGAATTGAGTATGGAATTTTGATGGGGATTGCATTGAAGTCTGTAAGATTGCTTTTGTCAAGATAGCCATTTTTACAATGTTGATCCTGCAATCCATGAGCATGAGGGAGATCTTTCCCATAAGAAATTCTGAGATCTTCTTAATTTCTTTCTTCAACACTTGAAAGTTTTTAAATTATACAGATCTTTCACTTCCTTAGTTAGAGTCACGCCAAGTATTTTATATTATATGTGTGCTATTGAGAAGGTGTTTGTTTCAAACCTAAATTTCTTTCTCAGCCTGTTATTCTTTGTGTAGAGAAAGGCCATTGACTTGTTTGATTAATTTCAATATCCAGCCTTACTTCAACCAAAGCTGTTTAAAGGTTTTAGAGTTCTCTGGTGGAATTTTTAGGGTCACTTATATATACTATCTATTCATTCTGCAAAAGCTAAATTTTGACTTCATCCTTTTCCCAATTTGTATCCCTTTGATCTCCTTTTGTTGTCGAATTGCTCTGGCTAGGGACTTCAAGTACAACTTGAATAGGTATGGGAGAGTGGACAGTCTTGTCTAGTCCCTGATTTATAGTGGGATTGCATTCAGAGCATCTAACAATTTATCTTTGATGTTGGCTACTGGTTGCTGTAGCTTTCTTTTATCAAATGTTTAGGGTATGTGGCCGTTGAATTCCTGATCTTTCCAAGACTTTATCATGAATGGTGTTGGATCTTGTCATATCTTTTTCCTCTTCATAACGAGATTATCATGTGGTTTTTCTCTTTGAGTTATTTACATAAATGATTACGTTGCTGATTCCGTATATTAAACCATCCTGCATCCCTGGAATAAAACCGTACTTGGTCAGGAGAGATATTGCTTTAATGTGTTCTTGATTCGTTAGTGAGAGTTATTATTGAGTATTTTTGCATCAATATTCAATTAAGAGCAAATTGGTCCCTGAAGTTACTCTATCTTTGTTGGATCTTTCTGTGGTTTTAGGTAATCAGAGTAATTGTTCTTCATAAAATGAGTTGGGTAGAGTTCCTTCTACTTCTATTTTGTGGATACGGTTTGTCGCAGAACTGAATTAAGATCTTCTTTGAAGGTCTGGTAGAACTCTGCACTAAACCCATCTGGTCCTGGGCTTTTTTGCTGGAGACTATTAATGACTGCTTGCTAATTTCTTTAAGGATATGGGACTGTTTAGATCATTAACTTGATCCTGATTTAACTTTGGTACCTGTATCTGTCTAGAAATTTGTCCATTTCAGTCCCCAGGTTTCCAGTTTTGTGAGTTCAGCATTTCATGTAGAAGGATCATGTGGTGTTTTGGATTTCTTCAGGATCTGTTGTTATGTTCCCTTTTTCATTTCTGATTTTGTAAATTAGGATGTTGTCTCTGTGCACTCTACGTGAGCCTAGCTAAGGGGTTTTCTATCTTGTGATTTTTCCAAAGAAACCAACTCACTCGTTTGGGTTAATTCTTTGATAGTTCTTGTTTCCACTTGGTTGATTTCACCCCTGGTTTGATTATTTCCCTACTGCCGTACTCCCCCCTCTTGGGGTGATTTTCTTCCTTTTTTTCTAAAGCTTTTAATGTGTTGTCAGCCTGATAATGTTGTGCTCCTCTCCAGTTTCTTTTGAGGCACTCAGAGCTATGAGTTTCCCTCTTAGAAATGCTTTCCATTGTGTCCCAATGTTGGTAATGTTGGTTCATTTTCATTAAACTCCTAAAAAGTCTTTAATTTCTTTCTTTAAATTCCTTCCTTTGACCAAGGATCATTGTAGAAGAGTGGTATTTCAGTTTCCCATGTGAATGTGGCTTTCCATTATATTATGTTGTTAATTGAAGATCCGCCTTAGTCCATGGTGGTTGAGAGGATGCAATGGACAGATTTCAATATTTTTGTATCTTGTTGAGGACTGTTTTGTGACCAAGTTCTATGGTCAATTTTTGGAGAAGGTCCCGTGAAGGTGCTGAGAAGGAAGGTAATCCTTTGTTTTAGGAATAAAAGTGTATCGTAGATATCTGTTAAGTCCATTCTGTTTCATAACTTCTTGTTAGATTCACTGTGTCCCCTGTTTAGTTTCTGTTTCCACGATCTGTCCATTGATGAAAGTGGTGTGTTGAGTCTCCACTATTTTGTTGAGGTGCAATGTGTACTTAAAGTTTTACTAAAGTGTCTTTAATGAATGTGCTGGACCCTTACATTTTGGAAATGATATGATATTCAAATTGAGTTCTCTTGGAGAAATTTTACCTTTGATTGAGCATGAAGCTGGCCCTACTTGTCTTTTTAGATTACTTTGGTTGAGAAGTCAAATTTTATTCTTATCAGAATGGCTACTCCAGCTTGTTTCTTCCAGACCATTTTCTTGGAAAAGTTGTGTTTCCAGCCCTTGTACTCTGAGGTAGTGTCCTGTCTTTTTCCCCTGAGATGGGTTTCCTGTAAGCAGCCAGAATGTTGGTCCTGTTTGTGTAGCCAGTCTGTTTAGTTATGTCTTTTTATTGGGAATTGAAGTCCATTGATATTTAAGAGATATTTTAAGGAAAAGTAAGTGTTCTCCTTGTTATATTTGTTTGTTAGATGGCATTCTTTTCTTGTGGAAGTTTCTTTTTGGTTCATTCAGGGATTACTTTCTTGCTTTTTCTAGGGTGTGATTTCCGTCTGTATTGTTTTTTTCTGTTATCCTTGAGGCTGGATTCTTGGAAAATAATGGTATGAATTTCGGTTTTGTCGTGGAATACTTTTTGGTTTTCTCCATCTATGGTAATTGGAGAGTGTGGCCGGGTATGAGTAGCTGTTGGGCTGGAATTTGTGTTCTCGTTTAGTGTCCTGTATAACATCCTGTCCAGGCTCATTCTGGCTTCATAGTCTCTGGTGGAAAAGTCTGGTGTAGATTCTAATAGGCTAGCTTTTATGTTTACTTGACCTTTCTCCCTTACTGCTTTTAATATTCTATCTTTATTTAGAGTGCAATTGTTGTTCTGATTATTATGTGTGGAGTGAACTTTCCTTTTCTGGTCCAGTCCTATTTGGAGTTCTGTTAGCTCTATGTATGATCATGGGCATCTTTTTCCTTTAGTTTCGGAAGTTTTCTTCTATAATTTTGTTGAGATATTTGCTGGCCCTTGTAAGTTGAAAATCTTCATTATCATGCTACTCCTATATCGGTAGGTTTGGTCTTCCCTCATTGCGTCCTGGATTTCCTGATGTTTTTTGAGTTAGGATTCCTTTTGCATTTTGGTATTTTCTTTGATTGTTGTGGCCGATGTCTCAAGTGGAATCTTTCCTGCAACCTGAGATCTCTCTCTCCATCTCCTGTATTCTGTTGCTGATGCTTGCATCTATGGTTCCATATTTTCCTGTCCTAGGGTTTCATATCTCCCCAGCGTTGCCTCACATTTGGTTTTCTTAATTGTGTCTACTTCCCTTTTTAGGTGTAGTATTGGTTTTTTTTCAATTTCCATCACCTGTTTGGAGTTTGTTTTCTGCTTTTTCTTTAAGGACTTCTACATGTTGTTGTGTTTTCCTGTTTTTCTTTAAGGACTCTGTAACTCTTTTAGCAGTGCCTCCTGTATTTCTTTACGTGAGCTAATGAAAGTCCTTCTTGATGTCCTCTAGCCCATCATCATGGAAGATCATGCTTTTAAATCTGTGGTCTGAGATTTTCGGTTTGGTTGGGGTGCCCAGGACTAGGTGGGGTGGGAATGCTGCATTCTGATGTTGGTGAGTGGGTCTTGATTTCTGTTAGTAGATTCCATTACATTTGCCTTTCACCATCTGGTAATCTCTGAAGCTAGCTGTTATTAGTTGTCTCTGGTTAGCAGCTTGTTTCCTCAGGTGACTCCTGTTATCCTCTATAAGCAAACCTGGGAGGCTAGCTCTCTCCTTTGTTTCAGTATCAGAGTGTTCTCTCGGCAAGCTCTCCTTCTTGCAGGGAAGGTGCCCAGATATCTGGTGTTCGAACCTGCCTCCTGGCAGAAGTTGTGTTCCACTCACCAGAGGTCTTAGGATCCCGTGTGAAGTCCTGTGTGGGTCCTTGCGGGTGTCCGGAGACTCCGCTGGCAAGGCACCCCGGTGCTCGAGTGGACCAGAAGGCAACTTCTGTTCATTTGAATGTGTCTCTGTTTAGTTTCTGTTTCCAGGATCTGTCCAATGATCAGAGTAAGGTGTTGAAGTATCCAACTATTATTGTGTGAGGTGCAATGTGTGCTTTGAGCTTTACTAAAGTTTTCTTAATGGATGTGGCTGCCCTTGCATTTGAAGCATAGATATTCAGAATTGAGAGTTCTTCTTGGAAGATTTTACTTTTGATGAGAATGAAGTGCCCCTCCTTGTCTTTTTTGATAACTTTGGGTTGGAAGATGATATTATTTGATATTAAAATGGCTACTCCGCCTTGTTTCTTTGGATCGTTTACTTGGAAAATTATTTTACAGCCTTTTACTCTGAGGTAGTGTCTGTGTTTGTCCCTTGGGTGGGTTTCCTGTATGCAGCCAAATGTTGGGTCCTGTTTGTATAGCCAGTCAGTTGGTTTATGTCTTTTTATTGGGGAATCGAGTCCATTGATATTAATAGATATTAAGAAAAAGTAATTATTGCTTCCTGTTATTTTTGTTGTTAATATTGGTGTTCTGTTTTTGTGGCTATCTTCTTTTCAGTTCATTGAAGGATTATATTCTTGCTTTTTCTAGGGCATAATTTCCTTCGTTGTGTCGGTGTTTTCCTCTTATCATCCTTTGAAGGGCTGGATTCGTGGAAAGATATTGTGTTAATTCAGTTTTGTCATGGAATACCTTGGTTTCTCCATCTGTGGTAATTGAGAGTTTTGCTGGGTAAAGTACCCTGGGCTGGCATTTGTGTTCTCTTAGTGTCTGTATAACATCTGTCCAGGATATTCTGGCTTTCATAGTCTCTGGTGAAAAGTCTGGTGTAATTCTAAAAGGCCTGCCTTTATATGTTACTTGACCTTTTTTCTTTAATACTTTTAATATTTTGTCTTTATTTAGTGCATGTGTTGTTCTGGTTATAATGTGTCGGGAGGAATTTCTTTTCTGGTCCAGTCTGTTTGGAGTTCTGTAGGCTTCTTGTATGTTTATGGGCATCTCTTTCTTTATGTTAGGGAAGTTTTCTTCTATAATTTTGTTAAAGATATTTGCTGGCTCTTTAAGTTGAAAATCTTCATTCTCATCTACTCCTATTATCAGTAGGTTTGGTCTTCTCATTGTGTCCTGGATTTCCTGGATGTTTTGAGTTAGGATCTTTTTGCATTTTGCATTTTCTTTGATTGTTTTGTCCATGCTGTCTATGGAATCTTCTGCACCTGATATTCTCTCTTCCATCTCTTGTATTCTGTTGCTGATGTTCACATCTATGGTTCCTGATTTCTTTCCTAGGATTTCTATCTCCAGAGTTGTCTCCTTTTGGGTTCTCTTTATTTTTTTTCTACTTCCATTTTTAGATCTTGGATGGTTTTATTCAATTCCATTACCTGTTTCGTTGTGTTTTCCTGTAATTCTTTAAGGATTTTTGTGTTTCCTCTTTAAGGACTTCTACATGTTTAGCCGTGTTTTCCTGTAATTCTTTAAGGGCTTGTACCTGTTTTGCCATGTTTTCCTGTATTTCTTTAAGTGAGTTATTAATGCCCTTCTTAAAATCTTCTACCACCAATCTGAGTCTTGCTTTTCGGTTGTTTTGGGGTATCCAGGACTCTCTGAGGTAGGAGTACTGCTTTCTGATGATGGTGAGCAGTTTTGGTTTCTGTTAGTAAGATTCTTACATTTGCCTTTTGCCATCTGGTAATCTCTGGCATTAGTTGTCATAGCTGTCTCTGGCTGGAGCTTATTCCTCCTGTGATTCTGTTAACCTCTGTCAGCTCTCATAGGAATCCAACTCTTTCCTGAATCTCAGTGCTCAGAGCACTCTCTACAGGCCACCTCTCCTCTGGAGGGGTGGGGAGCACAGATGTCTGGAGCTCAGATCTGCTTCCTGGCTGAAGATGATGGCCTGAAATGGGGCCTGTCCCAGAAGCTATGTTGCTTCTGCAGTCCACAAGCTTTCCTACACAGACTGGGCTCTGAGGGACTCAGGATACAAGATGGTTCTCTCCCCTGCTCTGGTGGGTAAAGCAGTCCCTGGCAGCCACCTCTCCTTTGTTGGGGAAGGAGGGGAGGGGTCTGGAGCTCAGATCTGCTTCCTGGCTGAAGATGCCGGCCCGAAATGGGGCCTGTCCCAGAAGCTATGTTGCTTCTGCAGCCTGCAGGCTTTCCTGTACAGACTGGACTCTGAGGGGTGGGATACAAGATCTGATTGTATTCTTAAACTGTCTTTTAGCCTTCTGAGTTTTGTCACTAGTATAGGTTTAGGTGCTGAATTCTGAATTTATCTCTATTGGATGGGACTTTTGTAATATTTTTCCCTTGGTTTCTGTTTCCTCTGTCTTCTGACCTGAGTGGTCTGGAGTTCTGGTGACTAGGAAGGTGGCTCCTCGGAAGTTTTTGTGCCCTGTATGGCCTCAGAGTTTTGTATGATAAATTTGCCTCTGTGGTACCTAGTACCAGTGTGACCTGGGGTCCTTGGTGTTACAGTGTCCTGTGGGAAAACAGGCAGAGTTGTGGGCCAGAAAAAACAGAGTCTAGGATGGAGTGCAGTTTCAGGGTGTTGGGTGTGTTTTAAGAAGGCTTGGCAGGCAAGGGCTTGAAATGGGGTCTTACCTGGATAGTTCTTGTGCCTGTGGGCTTCTTCGAATGCAGGCAGAGTTGTGGGCCTGCCTGAAAATGGAGTTCAGAAGACAGGATGAAGTTTACCCCTAGTGGGTGTGCTTTAGGGGGATTTGGCTGCAAGGGCATTCGGGGGAATGGGGGTGCTGGGTTTTATCTGACTGGACCTGAGGCCTGCAGGCATCTGGAGATGCAGACAGAGTCATCGACCAGAAAATGAAGTGCTTAGTCAGAGTCAAGGCTTTGAAATCTAAAAATTTGTCCCCAGTGACATACTTTCTGCCACAAAGACCACACTTCCTAAGCCTCCCTAAGAGCACCATGACTTGAACAAACATTCAAATGTCCATGACTCAGGGTGACAGCTCATTCAAAACACCACATCTAGCAAGCACAAGACCCTGGATTTGATCCTCAGCATAAAGGCAAAATTGCGTTATATCCTTTAATCTATTCTTTGTATACTTGACTATGGGAAAATTGAGTCACACTTTATCTGTTATATTATATTCACATTTGTTTTCTTAGTGAATCAAGGCTGTCTTTTCCTAGAACCAAATGTTTAGTACAGTATCATTCTCAATAGTCTTATGAAAATACCTACATAGAATAACACAGCCAGTTGGATCATTTTCCTATTCTTGGTCATTTTAGGTTGTTTCTAAGTATCTATGGCTATAAAAAATTAGTCAGTCTTGAAGGCTTGAGACCGATTTTGTGAGTAGAAGTCTTGTATGGAACTTCAGAAGAATTCCGAGGATATACAAAGCCAGAGGCCAGATAAGGAAAGTGGAACCAGGAACACCAGCCTGCTTTGAAAGCACGCTGCCCTTAGGACTCTGAGGAGAACCCCATCAGAAAGTGAAAGGCTGCAGCTGCTAGTAAGAAAATAGAGTTGAAAGAAAAAGTCGGGGAGATAAACAAGAGGTCATTGCAAACAAGGAAAACAGTTCCAAAGCAGAATTGGCCAATGCCAAGGGCAAGGGGGAAAAACAGCTCAGGAAATTAAGGTATCAAAGATGGCAGGGAGAACAATTTCTCTGAGTGTGGCTCATAATGCCATCTTTTTAAACAATGCAGTCTGGATTTCCATGTTCATTCATTATAAATACAGACAATGCATCAAAACTGCCATTTTTTGTGGGTAGGGGGAGTGGTTGAGACAATAAGAGCACTGGCTGCTCATACAGAAGATGTGAAGCCACTCCCAACACCCACAGCAGATGGATAACACCACCTTTGACTATAGTCCCAGATGATCCTAGGCTCAGCTTCTAACCTCTGCTGGCTCCTACCTCCATACAGGGCACAGAAAATCAGGCATAAAAATCATACACATAAAGTTAAAAGAATAGGTAAATCTTTTTTAAAACATCATTCTTTGAAGTTTAGAATTTGATTTTCCTGATATTTCCCTGGTGTCATAAAATTGGAGGGATGAAATCCTATTTTTTTTTCAGTCAAAGTTACCTTCTTCCTTTCAATCAGTGTTTTGACAGGTGGGTTTTTTTTTTTGAGTTTCTGTTTTGTTTTGTTTGTAGTGCTGCACAGACCAGGCATGGAGCTATTCCCAGGCTCTGGGTGTTTGTAGCTCAGTCTAGCCTAGAATTAACCATTCCCACTCCTAATAAATTTTGTTGCTGACATTAAAGAATTAAGGAATGCATTACCATTGTGGGCTGATCTATCTATCTCTCTCTCTCTCTCTCTCTCTCTCTCTCTCTCTTTCTTCCTCTCTCTCTCTCTCTCTCTCTCTCTCCCTCTCTCTCTCTCTCTCTGGGGGGGGGTGTATGTGTGACTGTTTGACTGTCTTTCTGTCTCTTTTTCTTTGTCTCTCCCTCTATTTCTATCTCTTTGTCTCTCTGTCTCTGTCACTATTTCTATCTCTCTTTCTCTCTATCTCTATGTCTATATGTCTGTCTCTTTCTCCTCATCTCTCTCTATGTTTCGGTCTCTCTTTATCTCTCTGTCTCTGTCCCTATTTCTGTCAGTCTTTCTATCTTTGCCTGCCTCTCTGTCTCTTTCTCTCTGTGTCTCTCTCTGTCTATCTGTTTCTCTGTGTGTTTGTGTGTGTGTGTGTGTGTGTGTGTGTCCACTCTCCCTTCTCTCTCCTCTTTCTGTGGCTCTCTACCCTTGGAAGGACACAAGAACCATGTGAACCAACATAGCTGTAGTACAGTGTGTGATGCACCATACCATCAGGGAGCCATTCCCCTCTTTCCTTTGAACTTTCCATCATGAGACTTGAGAAATCTGTTCCAAAGGAAAGCATCTGCATTCACACCAAAGAGAAGAAGCCCATCTGAATTTTCAGGTCCCACGTTGAGCACCATAGATTACAAAGAAATGATGTAAGCCATTTGTTCAGACCTTTGGGACTGAGTCAGAAACAGACACACAAAATGAGCATACATCATGCAATCCTAAAGGACATAGATGAGGAGAGAATCCAGAATTTGGAGCAAAAGAACATGTAGAAGGCTAGTGAATTCTGGGGATGGCATCCCTGTGCCTGGGGCTTGGGTAGATAGAAACCCATCTGCTATGTGGGGCTGTGCACAGATCATACACATGCAAGTCACATGCCTCTGCTACCTCTCTGTCCCCTCAGGTACAGATGTACCCCAATCACTGATGCCAGTTGGAAGATTCTCTTCTACAATCTTAAATTCACCAGAAATCTGGAGGAGCTGGACCTCAGTGGAAATCCACTGAACTACTCTGCAGTGCAATATCTCTGTAAGGCCCTGAGATACCCTGGCTGGCAACTAAAGACCTTGTGGTGAGTCTGGACTGGGTTCTCCCCTGAAACAGGGGTAGATGGAAAGATGTCTAGGGTGAGGCTTGGTATTTATCAAATATTCACTGAACTCCAATGACCACACCTGTAACACATGCCAGACTTGTTAAGAAAAACAAATGGGACTCTGTTCTTGGGGATCATGAAAGATTGCATTCATCAAGAAATCCCACTAGCTAATGATTAAATTGGACTCATGAGGACCTCAGTGGAGCACACTTCCTGAGGACATGGACAAAGCAGAAGTAAAGAATACAAAGGCAAAGGAAAGCCTGAGGGGAGAATGTTCCAGGTCTGAGGAGTGGCATCTCCCCATTTCCCGCTACCCTCTGCCCTCTTAAGAGGCCTTCCGTTCTGTTTCTATGGACTCTGTCTTTATTAAGATTTCACATAACAAGTGAGATCATGCCTGACTTTTTGTCTAGCGAATTTCACATCACATGGAATTTACCAGTGAGCTATCCTAGGCCTCGTGGAGCTCTGCCATTCTAATGGCAGCAGCATTGGTCCTGACCTGTAATGCTCCTGAAACTCAGCTGTGGGAAAGATGGAATTATCTACCTAGGCCAGAGAGCTAAGCAATGCCAGCACAGCAAGCCAGAAATTACAAATGGAGACGTGAGCTAAGTTTCCGTGGGCAGTGAACCTTGGAAAAGTTGACACTGGACATCTCTCATGCAGGCTTGTTGACTGTCGCCTCATATCCACATACTGCTCACTCCTGGCCTCATTGCTGAGTGACCATCCCAGCCTGACTGAGCTAGACCTGCAGCTGAATGACCTGGGTGACAATGGTGTGAGGCTGTTGTGTCTGGGACTTAGGAATCATGCGGGCAACCTCAGCATCCTGAGGTAAGCAAGCTGGGAGATTCAACTCTGGACAGAAGTAGAGGAAGGGACATTGGTGGGATTCAAGCTAACAGGGCATAGAAAAGAAAGGGGACAGATAATGCATAATCAACCTAGTTTTTGATCAGCTTGCTCATGCCCTGTGATTCGGCAAGTCACAGTCTTCTCTAAAACTCAGTTTCCTTGTATATTAAATGGAATGTGGTACCTGTCCCATGAATATGTAATGTATATGACATATTACATATGAAATAGCATGCAGTATGCATATGTAAAAAAATAATACTAGGTAGGTGTCTGGACATGGTAGAATCACATGCATTAGCATGGCTTATAACATAAGAGACTCCAAGGGTATTGTTCCTTCAAGAGAGTGCCTCAATCATTATTCATTCATTAATTCATGTATGCTCTATGTGTGCCAAACATTGGTGCAGGCCCTAGGAAAAGAAACACAAACACACATAGCTCTGTCTTCTGAGTTATGTGGAAAGAGACAGATATTGAACAACCATCAGTCTGAGACTCCGTACTGACCAACTGCTAAATGCTGTTCACTCAACAATATTATGAGAGTATAATTCTATAAGAGGCATAATTTTATTCAATGGCTCAAGAGGGATCTCTGAAGCCTTTAGGAGAAATAGTTCTTAGTTCAGCAGACATGAAGCCAGCAGCTCAGGCAAGGGCAGAGTTGGGGAAGGCTCTGGAAGAGATAGTCAACCCATAAAGTGTTGACTACAGAAGCCTGAGATAGTTTTCAGCACCTGAAGCTGTAAGATTCCTCCTGGCCTAGAGTTCCATGCAAACTAAGAAAGCCTCAAAACTACAGCCCTGGAGACATGTGTACTTCTCCACACAGCCCTTCATGCTGTCTCTAAGCTGTCCCCTCTCTGGTCCCTCCACCTCTCTAGCACAAGTCCACAGGCAGTTTCTAAAGGAACACTTCACAGGGGTTGCTGGCCTGTGCCCTTCATGAGCTCAGAGAATCACAGAAGCTCTGGAGCCCTGTACCCAGAGCCTGCTGGTTCTTCCAGCCAATAGGAAAATCAGACACACCTGTGCCCTGGAACTTCCCTCTGCCTGGGCTTCTGCCCCAACAATCAAACCTAAAGGAGCAGCTGGGCAGTGAAGAGCCTTGCTTCCACCGCTCTCACAGCTGAAACTGGCCTGGCTGCTTGGTACCTTTGTTCTCCCACCTGCTTTCAGCCATGACTGTTCCTTAAACACTGAAGAGCATGTCCACAACTGGCCTCTGCTGCAGGTCTGCCTTCCAGACAACTCAGTTACATGTGAATTCTCAGCTGTCTCTCTCCATCCTTAAGACAGAACATTCTTGAACTCAAAGGCTCTGTCATCCTCCCCATAAAGTAGCTTAGTGCCATTGCACAGCCTCTCAGAGGAAGAGGAGCCTTTCCCCTCCTGCCTTGTCTGTGCCTCACAGCAGGCAGAATGGGAGTGATGTATCCATGCTTAAGAACTGAGGACTCTGAAACCCAGAGAAGGCAGGCACTACTCTAACACCATGAACAACCCTGCAACTTGGGGATCATAAGAGTGGACCAGAGGACTTTAGTAGTGGCTTCAGTGTAAGGACAAGATTTCTTTCCTTAGCACTAAAGGGATGGAGGGGGGAGGTGAGAATGGAACCAAGGCTCTTTCCTTCATGGTGAATGTCTATGAAACCTTGCATCCCACCACTATGTGTTCACTTCAAAGAGCTGCCTAGAATCACTTTGGAAATATGGACATGACCTCCATTCACAGGGAATGCTGATAGCTACAGAGATGCTCTTTGCTGATTGCCCCCTCTCTAGGACAGCCGTTTCCAATGACTGACCTGTATAGAGGGGGTTTTAGGGGCCATCCCCTCATTTCTTTTCTGGAATATTCCAAAAGACCTCTTCTTTTATTCACATCTCCCTGAACACTGAACAAGTCCCACTGAGACAGGCTCATAGACACACATTCTTTCTCTCAGCCTGCTGATGCTCTTTCTGTCTCTCCCCTTTGTCCTGAGTTTTGATCAAGAAAAAGACTGAATAAGCCTCCTCACTGGATCCATCCACAGACAACAGAGCTCAGGACCCTGAACTCTGACCTCTCAAGATCCTGTGGTAGATCCCAGAAGAAACAGCCCCTTTTTGTGCTTGTAGGCTGGATCAGGCCTCTCTCAGTGCCCAGGTGATTACAGAGCTCAGGACCCTGGAGGCAGAGAATCCAAAGCTGCACATCTCCAGCACATGGTAAGGGAGGAAGGGAGACAAAGATTTCCCTCTGCTCAACCCTGTTCCTATATGGCTGGTTCAAAGCTGAGAGGTGGGAAAATGGTCCTGAGGTGGGAAAGACACAGAAAGTCTGGAAGAAACCAGGAAACCACAGCAATTGAAGTAAGGAAGAGTTGAATGTAAGGAGGTTGTATGATTTTTTTAAGAAAAATAGAATCATATAATATGCCTACTTAAGCTCTTCCATCAGATAATAATTATGAAAAGGTGAGTTAGTGGAGAGTCCCCTGGGAACAGCAAGTGTGATGACAGTAGCCACCAGTAAAGCCAGACAACTGGAACTATGAAAGCAGAACCCACAGTGAAGTAAGACATAGAGAAACAGAGTACAAAACACACCCTGTGTATCACTGTTTAAACTCTAAAGCTCAGACAGACACATACACAAAAGGGAATGGGTATGATCCAAGACACACACACACACACACACACACACACACACACACACACACACATTGCTATGGACTATGAAGCCTTGGGGAAGGAAAAGTCCATTTTCATCCCCCAGGGACTGTGCTAAAGCCTGGTTTTTGGCACATTTCAGTTCATGACTATGAATTCCATCAGCTTCTAAGTTCCTAGCTTCTTGCTCCATAGGAAATGAAAGGGTCCTCTAGACAGAGGAGGGTCATCCATTCATTGAACAAACATTCCTGCAGAAACACTATGCATCAAACACTATTTGGTCATCTTAGGACGTATTAATGTTCAAGGCAGACATGGCCCAACATTTATTACCTCACTCCAGCAGAGGTAGCACTTGCTACCCCACTGTCCAAATAATTGTACCCAGGGATTCTGTGAGTGCAGTGGTGATCTGTCTGACCTCATGCAAGCTAAGGTGAGCTATGGTGACTTCTCAAAGATGAGAAATCTGGGAAGAGGCAAGAAGTAGGAAACACCAGGCATAGAGTTTCTAAGGAAGCAGAAAGAACACCAACTTGGAGGGAGAGGAAACCACGTGTGGAAACCTTCAGCTCTGTTCACCATCACCTCAGAGATCCACATAAATGCAGGTTCTCGGGCCCCACTCCATCTCTACTGAACCAGAATCTCAGGTAGGACAGCTTCATTCAGTGAGATTTCTGATCTAGCAGCTATCCAGGTGACATTTGAACATGGTAATTTGCAAGTCACTGATCTAGAGGTCAATGAGCAGAAAAAGTAGAGGAGGCCCTGGAGTAGACAGAAGCCAGATTAATAATAATGCCCCATGCCAAGAAATTTCTACTTCTGTGCAGAGGCAACAAGAGACATTCCATTGTCTCAGTCACGAAGTGACATCTCCTCCCATGTTTTATGGTCAGCTACTATGCAGAAAACATGCTGGAAGGGACCACATCAGGAGCAGGAATACCCATCAGAAGATGTTGTCAGTGGCTCGGGATATTGCTCCTCCATCCCAGGACTAGGATGCAGACTTTGTGAGTGTGGAGTAGAGAACAGAAAGGAGGAGAGATTTAGAAGGTATTTTCTAGGTGATTAGCATTCACAGTGAGTGATTATTAGTTTGTTTTCTGTGGCAAAAAAAAAATGTCGACACTGGGCACCAGATATAAAGAATAGAGACTACTTCTCCCAGTTCTGGATATAAGGAAGGGCAAGAGCATGGACTCTGCATCTAGAGAAGCCCTTCTTGCTCTTCCATCTGATTTCCCAACAGAGAAAGTTGAGAGTAAGACATTAAGCTGGCTTTTGTGTCAATCCTGTCAGGGCACAGGGATCAACCTCTGCAGTGACCATATTGACCCCTTTATGAAGGCAGACCACTCATGATTTCATCGTGTCTGACCCTTCATCCTGTGATCACTGTGGCATTGCACTGGGGATTAACATTCTAATGTGTGGACACTGGGGAAAAATTCATATAAAGCAAAGATGGGGTTGAGATTATCCTAGTTCTGATACATGGATGAATCATTCATACAGTTGTGACTCAGAGAAGAAGCATGGGACATAGTTAAAATCCAGATTGGTTGGATTTTGTGTGGGGATATTGTGTACAGAACCCTGGTCCTCTGTGGTTTTCCTGACATCTGAGGGAAAGAATATGTCTGTGTGTAGGAAGCCACCTATGATGATCCCTACTGAGAACAAGGATAAAGAAGAAGTGGGTGATAGCCCAAAGTCATTCAAGCAGCAGCGAAAACAATCAGGTATGTGAAAGGATCAGGCACAGAGCCTGTGAGTATAGGTTGTAAGAGCATCTGTAGGAGGAAGTCATCATTTCACTTTCTGTTTTGAATTTTTTATTTTATACAAAAGTACTATATTTACATCATTTCTGCCCCTCTGTCTATTCACTCCAACTCCTCCATCCACAAAGTCTCACATTCCTAACCTCTTCTTTAATATTACTGCTGTTAAATATGTGTGTATACACTTATGTATATGTATGTATGTGAAGAGTCCATTTACTGTTGGTCATATGTACATGTTTGAGGATGGCCACTTCGGATTGGTAACCTGTGTGGTAACACTTGCCTGGGGAAGACTGATGTTACCTCTCTCCTACCAGCTGTTAAGTGCTTATAGCTCTTTATTTTGATGTAGAGCAATATGAGATTTATCTCATTCACATTAGCATATCAACTACTGTTGTCATTGGGAAGATCTTGTTGAGTCAGTGATATTGTTGAGGTCACATGGGTACAAATTCCCTGTCCCATACAGTAAACATTATCTGTAATAAATGTCCTGAAAGTGGTCATCATTTCTAACCTTCTGTCTCTAACATGGAATGGAATAGTACAAGCTTGCCATAGACAAGAGTCCCACCCCTTGCAAGACCTTCCACACCTAGAATCCAGAGGGAGGATTACTTCCTTCTCTCTCAGCCTTGGAGGCTACTGATGCCCCTCTCCCAAGTCTGTGGCTCATATCAGGTTCTGTACCAGGGCTCACTGTCTCATTCTGATCTGCTATAGCCTAGAACTCACCTCTGTATCCCTGTACATCCATCTTTTGAGTCATGTTCTGTTCTGAACATACGCACTTGAGACATGCTAGGAAGAAAACTAAAACACTAAGACTGGCTTAGGAGCAGTTATGGAAGGATGGCTGCTCAAAAAGCACAATGTAAAAAAAAAAAAAAAACCACACCATACACACAAACTCCCTCACGCTACACACACACACACACACACACACACACACACGTGTGTGTGTGTAGTTTGTGTGTGTGTGTGTGTGTGTGTGTGTGTGTGTGTGTGTGTGTGTGTGTGTGTGTAGTGTATGGATGGAGGTAGTCCAAGGACCAGTGATACAAACTGCTGATGCACTTCCTGATAGGCCTAGGCTGGTCAACCTAGAAAAGGGTTCAGCCATCGTACATTACTGGGGAATTCGGGGTAGATGAGGCTGGACAACACAGAATGATCACTGGCTGGCCTCTTCTACAGGAGTGGTACTCAAAATTTGTACCATTAACTTGTATCAATGCTCTCTTGTCTCTCCAGGAGACAAACACATGGGATCTCTTGGGACTGACAATGACTTCTGGGGTCCTACAGGACCTGTGGCTACTGAGGTGGTTGACAGAGAGGGGAACCAGTACCGGTGAGTGAGCTCTGCTTGGCAAAGGATGGCTTTCCCCAGTCTACTTTCCATATGGGATCCCCACAGATAGACCTCCCTACCAACCCAGTCTCTACTGTAACTTTTTCCTTTGCCAGTACAGAAGACAAGGCCAGGACTACAATAAGAATTTGGCACTGTTATAAAAATAGGGGTCTTCTTCAAATTTTTTTTCAAAAATTTAGAAAATAGGAGACAAATACTTTCCTATCCAGTTCCTCGGATCCATCAACCACTTCCAATTTGTTTCAACCACGCTTATTCTTTCTTTGTCAACACTGCCACAGTATTGTGACAGTATAGCTTTTACAGTATTATATGGACAAGATATCATGATTTCACCCACTATAACTCCACTAGGCATCACACATAATTAAGATAGGACCCAGTCTTCCACAACCAGCACACCACTACCAGATCAACTGTGCTGACCTGCGTCCATCGTTTCACCTAAACAGTCTGTGCTCAGCTTTGCTCATTATCTAAAGTGTGATCTTTCTGGTGATTATTGCATTCTCTCTCCTCTTGATAACTGTTTTCCCTGTCTCTTACCTTTCCCTTACATCCATTTATGCTCTGCATTCTTGTTTTACTAACAACAGTGTATGTCAAGAACCTGCTGAAGCTAAGAACTTGACTGTGTATACTGCAGCCCTGTTCTCCAAGAATTATGGTCTCATGAATAATGAATGACTAAATACACAACCATGGTGTCTTCTATATCCTGTTACCCTCCTCCAACACTGTCACAGTCACTGTCACAGCTAAAGAAATTGTTACTTTTCATTTCCTCCCACAGAAACTGGCACTTGTCAACCCAATAGTAGCCAAACAGACAGGATTGAGGAAATAACTGAAGTTCTTGGTAAACCAGTGTTTCAGGGCCAATGATTTATGACAATTATCATCAGATAGACTCTCATTATTGGGAAATATACACTTTAAAAATATAAACACTAAAAACTGAAGATGTACCTGACTGTTTGAGCCATTGTCTAGTGTGTACAGGTCTTTGGCTTGTCCCCCAAACTTCACACACACATGTACACAGAACAGACACTCATGCACACAAACACATACACATACAACTATTTCATCACTTTCATCAACATTACAGGAAGAGGTGACAGCTCTCTACATGTGTTACATGGAGGTTTGCAATAGATCACTCAGTACTCACAGTTCTCTAAGATGGTGTTGTTATTAACCCTATGTACAGATAATGAAACGCATTTGAGAGGTTAAATGACTAATCAGAGATCCACATAGACAGCAGAGGAAAAAAGTCAGAGCCAACTGCCTGAATTCAGCTGTGTCCTGAGCTCTGCATTGGGTCTGCACACAACAGATGAGTAGAACTGGTTTGAATTGATGTCTGCCTCTCTCTCTTTCAGAGTTCAATTGCCCATGGCTGGTTGCTACCACTGTCCCAGCACAGGACTCCACTTTGTGGTGACAAGGGCAGTGACAATAGAGATTGAATTCTGTGCCTGGAGCCAATACCTAGACGAGACTTTTTTAAAGCACAGTCACATGGTGGTTGGACCACTGTTTGACATCAAGGCTGAGCAAGGAGCTGTGACTGCTGTGTACCTCCCTCATTTTGTGGCTCTCCAAGGTAACCAAGGGAAGATTATGGAAGAGGGTAATGGGAGGTAATAATGGGTTGCCATCACAGTCCATATAGGAACTGAAGGATAACAGATGATAAATAAGTGGTTCAAGGTTTCTATAATGAGGTAGAGCAGTTTCCAGAGGTAGACAATGAGATGTTTTGTCATCCCTTCTTGTATGATAGATCTTCTTTGAAGCACATATCTCCCAGCCTCATGACTTTATTTCTGTTTTACCAGAAGGAATCCCTAACTAGACAGTGATGTCCTCAGTAGCAATATTAACTGGTGATTATCAAGTGCTCTTTACAAACTATGTGCCTCAAGGTGTACTATGTCTGCTTAGATGGAAGGGTATCCTGAGACATGAGAGCCCAGGAACCACACAGCTCTGAGAGAAAACATCCTCAGCAGAGGCATTGCAGCTCCCAGAGGAGGGTCTCCCCAGCTGACTGGAGAACCTCAGGATCCTCAATTCTGCTCCTTCTCTTTGCTTCTTCTCTTCATCTCTTCATTGCTTCTTGTCTCCTTCCAATCAGAGTCACACCAGGCAGAAAATCCTATGAAAGACATTTATTGGAGGGTCCAAGATCTGGGGTAAAAAATCCAGAGATAGCTACCCTCTGCTCCCAGAAGTGAACAGCAAGGAATTGGACTATGGACAGGGTTTATATAGGACTTCTGAGGGGTGGAGCTTTTAGTGCAGAGATTTCCAGATTGAGGATTGATGGGATTTCAAGTCCTGAGCTTGGGGAGCCTGTAAGGAAGAAAATGGTGTCACCACATTATATTTGAGAACTCGAACCACAAAAGAAGAGTATTCTAAGAACAGAGAGGGATCATAAAGTGTTCCAATCACAGTGATCTCCAAATATTCCTTCAGAAAATTGCCTGATAAATACAAGTTTCCAAATGAATGATCTCATAAAGAAAGCCAATACTACAGTCTGTGATCCCAGAACTCTGGAGGCTGAGGAAAAAGAAATTAGAATTCAAGAGCATTCTCGACCACACAGCCATACTCTATCCCAAAAAGCAATAATAACAAGAAAACCAGGAATAGTACAAGTGGATGGTGAGGTTTAATTCCTTTCCTGCTTCAAGAAGCATAACAATAGGATCACCATAGACACCATAGAATCAAACTCACAGCAAAGAAAGAAGGTGTTTGTTCATAGTATGATGCTAATGAGTAGCATGTGGTGGGGATGTAGGGGTGAAGCAACACACACATACACACTCACCCACAGATGTACCCCTCACCACCTGCAGCAGTTGGGAGAACTAGCCCTAGGGTCATCATAGTGGGTGAGCTGGCTCTGCCCCTGACTAGCCACAGCACTTGGGAGAGGTAGGCATGCAGATTGCCTGGGCAGCAGAGTAGTGCTGGCCCTGATAAAAGGGGAGTGGATGAGCCAGCCCTGAGTACACAGTGAGGGAGAGCTGGCCCCACCACCCATCTGCAATGAAGTAGCATGGGCCAACAGAAGAAGAAATGACCTCTGCCTTCTTTCCCCTCACCACCTGAGGCAGTTCAAAAATCTGACCCAGGGTCATAACAGTATACCCATTAGCAGGAACTACATCAAATTAACAAGTGACATTCATCTTCACAATTCTAACCATTGTGAACTTCATAGTCAAGCACATCACTTTGAATCATGACTATCTAATCTCTGTCTCTAAAATTTCAGTTTCATCTCATCATGAAAAATACAATCTGGTTTCAAGGGTCCCATAAGACCTTAATAATTCCAGGAGATTAAAAGTCTGCATCTGAACAGAGATGCAATGCAATTACTTGAACCATGAGCTCCTGAGAAATAAAAAACAAGTTACATACTTCCAACATACAATGGCACAAAATAAAACACTGACATTCCAACATGAAAGAATCAGATCATAGCAAGGACTGCTAAGACCACAGCAAAACAAACTCCATCATCCCAATTTCTGCAGCTTTGTGTCCATATATGGGATTCATGGTATCATTTTCTGAACTCCAAAGGACTTAGATAGCCCCCCCTCTCCAGTTCTACAAATGAAGCACACATAGCCTCTCTGTTAGGCCATGTCTCTACTCCTTGCCTAAAACTTTATTTAGCAGAAAAGGTGTGGTTCTGTCTTTTCCTACATCCCAGGATTTACATTCCCTCTTAGGTGTCACTTTCAAAGTTTCATAGAATGACCTACTAGGACATCCTCAAAGGATCTTTGACTCAGACACAGTGCTTGGCCTCAGCTTCTATCTGAAGCTATGCATCCTGACTCAATGAACCCCCTCAATATAGGATCTTCCAAACATAAAAAAAATCTACATAGATGATACTGCCAAGTTCTATTGACAGCTTTGAGACTTGGCCACACCGATTATCTGTATGATGTTCTGACCATAGGGAAACATTTACTTGAGTATTTTTGGAAGAGAGGAAACCATCCATTAAGGCTTTCTGCATTTAAATAAATTTGGCTCTTCACAAGATGAAGTCTATAGAGTGAGTTTTCCCCTCAAGACACCTTTCCTATTGCCACAGCACAATACAGTTTTCCCTTCTGTGATGAGGATCTCTTTAACAACTACAGCTGATTTTAAAGAATCACTCAGAATGTTTTTTGTCCTAAAACTTCTCCTACCAAATTAGCCCCTTATATTTAAATTCATCTTCACGCACACTGAGAGCATTAACATAATGCATCTGTGTTCTTGAATAAACTGTATCATAAACAGACTCTTTCCATTTAAATTGTCCAATAAAAATCTTTCTACTCTCAGGAACCTCATGAGCAGGCCTCCATTGGCTCTCAGCATTCTTGTCTTTCCTGCATTCACCATAACATCACCATAAGCTTTGCTCTCAGGATAGAGTATTTCTAGGCCCGAGTATCAAATTCTTCAATATTCTATCCACTAAACAGTTCCAAAGGCCTAAGAACCACTTAATCTTGCTTTTTTATAGCAACAACCCAACTCCTGGTATAAACTTTTTATCCAGGATACTTTACTTGTGACTGAAAAAAAAAAAAAACCTGACCAAAAAATTGAGGAGAAAATAGACTTATTTTGCCTCACAGTTCAAAGGTAAAGTCAGTTCACCACAACATGGAACTATGAAAGCATGGGGGTGTGTCACCTGGTAAACTTGCATCAACGGATAGGGAGTGGACAACAGTGAATGCCTGTTCTCATGTGACCTCCATTTAACACAGTTCTGAATCCTATTCCATGGAATGGTGTTAACCACCTGTGCTAGATCTTCCCAGATCAATTACCCTAATCAAGATAATCTCCTTCTATTATGCCCCCAGGCCTAGACCCAAGGTGATTCAAGATTTCATTAAATTCACATTTAAGATTAACCATTCCAGGGATTCTTATAGCTTTGTCTTCAGTGAACAAAGGTACCCTAGGTCTCAACCATAACAACAAAACTCAGTCCTGCAGCAAAGACATTAGTGGATACTGCCAAATCCCAAAACAATGTGGTTGGTGATGGCAGCACCTTGGTAAACCTGCAGGTTGTCAAGTTTCTGGCAGTAGCCTCTGAGACTGTATTTTTTATAGCATTCATGAAGGGGACCAACATGAACCTCCACTCCACTGTGAAGATTCATGCAGTAACTATCCAGGGACAAAGTCAAAGATGTCTCCCAATGAGAGGCAGCCTGCATGAGTCACCCCTGGAAGAAAGTCACATTTACCCTCCCTGTCATCATGAATTTGTGATGAAAAATAGTTGATGATTCTGTAGTATTGTCACTGGAAGTTAATTAGTAAATCTTAAATTTTAGTCAGTTTTTCTCATAAATATCAAAATTAAATACAAACTAAATGGAAGTAATAATAAAGGCATGTTACAGAAGAAAACTTTTACTTGGGCTTCAGTTTCATAGGATGATTTAAAGACCTTCATGAGAAGGAGCATGGCAGCAAGCAGGCAGGCATGGCACTGAAGCTTACAGCAGTAGCTGAGAGTTTACATTCTAATAGGAGAAAAAGAAAACTGATAGTGGTATGAGCTTTTCAAACCTTAAAGCCCACCAGTGACACAGCTCCTTCAACAAAGCAATACCTCCTAATCCTTCCCAAGCAGTTACAACAAATAGAGCAGACCATTCTCATTCAAACCACCACAATCATTCTAAATCCTTGGGTACTAGTTTCCCAGCCCAGCACGGATTGATGGAAATACTAAATCTACATCCCTTGAATCTCTTCTTTCACAGAGGGAATCGTGGACAGCTCCTTGTTCCATGTTGCCCACTTTCAAGAACACGGGATGGTCCTAGAAACACCAGCAAGGGTGGAACAGCATTATGCAGTACTGGAAAACCCAAGCTTCTCCCCAGTGGGGGTTCTACTGAGAATGATTCCGGCTGTCGGACACTTCATCCCCATCACTTCCACCACACTGATCTACTATCACCTCTATCACGAGGATGTCACCTTTCACCTTTACTTGGTCCCCAATGACTGCACTATTCGGAAGGTGACACAAATATGGGGTTATGGTGGGCAAACAGAAAATTTGAGTCATAGCTACTTAGCCCCTTGGAGAGATTCTGAACTAAGAGTTTGGATATGTTTCTATATGGGGAACCTGATGTGCCTATAAAATACTGCCTTCTCGTTCCCTACCCCACACACCAGAGTCTCATTCAACTGTCTTTGATGCCAATTTACAAATCCTTAAACAGCTTCTATAGCATCTTTTCACCCATCAGAAGGATGAAAATGCTCTATGCCCAACCTGTAGCAATTCCCTTCTTCGGTGGCAGTTACCCTGTTCCCAAAATGAACATGAATGAGGCCAACAATCCAAATATGAGTGTGTCAAAACAGAAGGTAGAAGGGAGCTAAAGAGGTGTCAACCCTACCCCACAAAAGGGACTGATCAACCACCTCACTTCATTCATATCAGCTGTCATAGCTCAGAAATCTAGATAAATCACTGACTGTAATTTTCCCTAGGCCATTGATGATGAAGAAATGAAGTTTCAGTTTGTGAGAATAAACAAGCCACCCCCAGTAGACGCTCTTTATATTGGTTCCCGCTATATCGTGTCTGCCACCAAGAAGGTGGAAATTATCCCAAAGGTGAGCATCCAGGTGTTTCTGATGCAAGGCTTGGGAAACCTGTTGGCTGCTTACAAGGTTTTGTAGAAAACTGAGATTGGGGAGAGAGCAATTAAGATATGGGATGAGCAAGAATACAACAAAGTTAGGTGGAAATTAATTTAAGGAACCCATCAAGAATGCAGACTAGACCTGGGGACTTGAGGAAATCGATTCAATATTGCACAGAGAAGTTTCCCATTAAACATGGAGAGAAGAAGCCCAGGCTGAGGATTTGTGAGCAGGACTTTCAGGATGAGCTCTCACTCATCTGTGGCTGTTATGGTTTGAACCTGAAATGTCTCCTACAGGTGTCAATGGGTAAGAGTAAATGTTGTCTCCACACAGTGCTAGTATTTTGCAAATTTGTGGAATCAAATCTGTGAGGCCAGGCTGTCAGAAGCAAGCTGAATGTGGCAAACCTTGGGGCTTATAGCCATGCCCTGCTCCCTCCTCAGAATGCTCATTCCTTATCCTTGGGATGTAACAAGCCATGCCACAAAGTTTTCCTCTAACTTGGAGCCCAACCTTTGATGCATTCACCACCATGAAACTAAACAACAACATAAACCTTTCCTTAAGCTGCATCTTGTCAGGTTTTGCCAGAATAATGAGAAATGAATTAGCATGCTGGGTCCCAGCTGGGTCCTCCACCTTCTGAGAAAAGATGCTTGTTCATAGGCTGTGGGACTATGGGTCACTGCAGTGCAAAAGACTGTCAGTGTCTAATGTGGTGTGCAAGATCAAGAGGTAATGAGGTTGTGGATAGCCTTCATTTACATGAGTAGAGGCTTCTCACACACTCTCTCTCGTCTTCTCCCCTCTCCCCTCTCCCCTCTCCTCCCTCTCTCTCTCTCTCTCTCTCTCCCTCCCTCTCTCTCTCTCCCTCTCTCTCTCTCTCTCTCCAGGAACTGGAGCTGTGCTACCGAAGCCCTGGGAAATCCCAGCTCTTCTCTGAGATCTACGTTAGAGACATGGGTTCGGGAATTAAGCTACAACTCAGAGACAAGGGGCACAAGAAACTCAAATGGGAGGCCTTCCTGAAACCAGGTAAGATTCGTTTAAGACCAGAAACCCTGAGAGTTGGACAAAGGCAATGATTAAGGAGAGGTGTATTGTCATTATTTCTTGGTGCCACAAAACAGTCATATAAGCCATGTGGGTTTCTAAATCAATAAAAGGAGGTAGGAGCACAGTTCAAACTATCACACTGTGTTATTCAGCTCTTCACAATTGTGACAAATATATGAGAAAAAAAACTTAAAAGAAGAAAGTCTTCATCTAATTCAAGGTCATAAAGCCAAGTTTCAGTCCATAGTCAGCTCCCTCCACCTCTTTAAGCCTGATGTGAAAAAGGATATCATGGAAGTGAGAGCTTCCATGTGAGAGAGAAGGCTGGTCATATGCTATCACCAAAGAAGAGAGAGGGGAAAGGAGAGGAAAGGTAAGAGAGCAGTAGTGGGAAGAAGAGGAGGAAGTGAGGGTGAGAGGAGGAAGTGAGGGTGAGACTAGGAGAAGGAGAGAAACTCCATGCACTGCGTTCTTTCCCTGACATGCCCAGTGACTGTCCTCCTCCAACTGTACACTCTGATATGATTCCCTTTACATTCTAAGTACTCACTCCATGATGAGAGCACTGGTGTATGGCTTCATTCATAGACTCACAGTCCTCAGGACCAGTCACCTTTGCATACTACTGCAGTACCAGTCCTTTAACACGTGATCATTTTTCAGGGAATACATCATATGCAAAGCACCACTGCCCTAAGCCCTGTTTTCTCCAACCTGTATTCTCTTTCTGCTCCCACTGCCCTGGAAGTGACAGATTGAAGTGCATAAAGATCTGGCTCCAGTTTACACAGCTCAGCTATAGAGTGAAGGGATTTTGCCAGTATGAGATGCTTGATGTTAAATCCATATATAATGTGTATTAATACATTATTTAATTGATTTTATACATACATACAATTCATTCTATTCACTCCATCTTAAAATTTAAAACAGTAAAAGAAAGAAAATATCCTCTCTTCTCTACCTCCTACTCCTGCCAGCTCTGCTTCTTTTCTATAAACCTCATTGCTACATTCAAAAGCTACATCGCTAAATTCAAATTGCTACATTTTTCTTTCTCTCACAGAGATTAACTTGGACCATCTGTGTGATCAAGGGTTATGTATTATCCTGGAGAATATAGTGGTATCACCAGCATGTATATAGACGAAATATTTACCTCCTGATCTCCCATAATTTATTATTTGCCAATAGTTTAACAATAAGTGCCCTGTCCCTCCGAGCTGCTCTCCCATAGATAGCTGATAAAATGGACAGGCCCAAATAGTGAGGGTCCAGAGACAGGAGCTGTGGGTGCTATGAGTTCATGATGGCCATGGAAATACCCTACTTATAAGACAGCATTTCACAAGCCTTCTCCATAGAGCATGTTGCTGTATTCTCTCTAATTCTCCTTCCACAAAGTTACTTCAGCCTTATTGGGGTGATATAACTGACTGAATAACAGGGATGAGTATTCACCCATACTTTTTTCTCAGCATCCTGTACAGCTATAAGTATGTGCAGTGACTTCAATTCACATCAAAGAGAGACTTTTCTGATGGAGGCTAAAGTAGCTTTTGTCAGTGGTATAAATATAGATATTTAGAAGGGCATTAGTATGATGTTCAACAAGCTAAGCAGCAATAGTAGATTCTCTCAAGGGTCAAAGATTTAAACAGACATGGGTTGGTTTATTTGTTTTACAAGATTTATACTGCTAGGGATGGAGTCTATCTAATGGAGTGGGAATCACTGAGCTAGTGACTACTTCCATCATGTTTGTGCCACTGTGCAGCAGAGGGACCACCTTGGCAGGTTGGTTTATGATCGTAGAGAACCCACCTGGGTCACATGGCTGCTGATGCCTTTTCTTCCTCAGCAGCCTGAGGGCTTAACAACAAGAAAAATATTCCAACTCACCTGCACCTTGAATTATCTATACCATATATCTAAGGGGTGTGGTGTATTCAACAATAATGCCTTATCTACTAGTTCTTCAGGGTAACTAGTCAGAATGAAATGAGCCTGTATTGTCCTAGTGATCTCCAAGACTTCCCTGCCCACAAACTCCTAAAGAGGTGTCCCACAATTGGAACTGGAATTTTGTTTTGAAACTCATTACTTCTATGATTTCCATTTCAAGCCTTGTTTGTTGTTATGTTTTATATAGTTACTGAATAATAGGTTTCTAGTCTACCTAAGTTTTACCAATCTGCTACTGTCCTTTATTCAGTCCCTAACGTCAAGTCTGATTTCTAGTTTTCTGGTTTCCAGAGGTTTACAAGCTTCACATAACAATTGTGTTGTTTCCTTCTGGAAAGAGGAGTATAGTTCCAGACAATGTTTCTCTATGTAACAAGCCCAGGCCTTGAACTCACAAAGATCTGGTTGCCCCAACTTTCAAAGTCCTGGGATTAAAGATGGATGCCACATACCTAGACTCTATATATTTTTCTTTTGTTTTTATTTTATTAGATATTTTCTTTATTTACATTTGAAATGATATCCTGAAAGTTCCCTATACCCTCACATCCTCCCTGCTCCCCTACCCACCCACTCCCACTTCTTGGCCCTGGCATTACCCTGTACTGGGGCATATAAAGTTTGCAAGACCTAGGGGCCTCTCTTCCCAATGATCGCTGACTCAGCAATCTTCTGCTACATATGCAACTAGAGACACCAGTTCTGGGGGTACTGGTTAGTTCATATTGCTGTTCCACCTATAGGATTGCAGACCACTTCAGCTCCTTGGGTACTTTCTCTACCTCCTCCATTGGGGGTCCTGTGTTCCATTCTATAGATGATCTTGAGCATCCAGTTCTGCAATTGCAAGGCACTGGCATAGCCTCACAAGAGACAGCTATATCAGAGTCCCTTCACCAAAATCTTGCCCGGATATGCAATGGTGTTTAGGTTTGGTGGCTGATTATGGGATGGATCCCCGGTGGGGTAGTCTCTGGATAGTCTATCCTTTTATCTTAGCTCCAAACTTTGTCTCTGTAACTCCTTTCATGGGAATTTGTTCCCTATTCTTTTTTTTTAATTAGGTATTTTCCTCATTTACATTTCCAATGCTATCCCAAAAGACCCCCATACCCTCCCCCCACTCCCCTACACAACCACTCCCACTTCTTAGCCGTGGCATCCCCTGTACTGAGGCATATAAAGTTTGCAAGACCAATGGGCCTCTCTTTCCAAGGATAGCCAACTAGGCGGCCATCTTCTGATAAAAATGCAGGTAGAGACACGAGCTCCAGGGGTACTGGTTAGTTCAGATTGTTGTTCCACCTATAGGATTGCAGACCCCTTTAGCTCCTTGGTTACTTTCTCTAGCTCCTCCATTGGGGGCCCTGAGACCCATCCAATAGCTGACTGTGAGCATCCACTTCTGTGTTTGCTAGGACCCTGCATAGACTCACAAGAGACAGCTGTATCTTGGTCCTTTCTGCAAAATCTTGCTAGTGTATGCAATGGTGTCTGCATTTGGAGGCTAATTATGGGAGGGATCCCTGAGTATGGCAGTCTCTACGTGGTCATCCTTTCGTCTCAGCTCCAAACTTTGCCTCTGTAACTCCTTCCATGGGTGTTTTCTTCCCAATTCTAAGAAGGGGAAAAATGTCCACACTTTGGTCTTCATTCTTCTTGAGTTACATGTGTTTTGTAAATTGTATCTTGTATCTTGGGTATTCTAATTTTCTGGGCTAATATCCACTTATCAGTGAGTACATATCATTTGAGTTCTTTTGTGATTGGGTTAACTCATCCCAGGATGATGCCCTCCAGGTCCATCCATTTGCCTAGGAATTTTCATGAATTCATTCTTTTTAATAGCTGAGTAGTACTCCATCTGTTAATGTACCACATTTTTTGTATCCATTCATCTTGTTGAGGGGCTCTGGGTTCTTTCCAGTTCTGGCTATTAATAAAAAAAGGCCTGCTATGAACATAGTGGAGCATGTGTCCTTCTTTACCAGTTGGGGAACCATCTTCTGGATATATGCCCAGGAGAGGTATTGCTGATCCTCCCGGTAGTACTATGTCAATTTTCTAAGGAACCACCAGACTGATTTCCAGGACTGGTTGTACAGCTTGCAATCCCACCAACAATGGAGGATGTTCCTCTTTCTCCACATCCTTGCCAACATCTGGCTGTCTCCTGAATTTTCCAGGTGCTTTCTCCCAGTCATTCGGTATTCACTCAGGTGGAATTCCTTTGTGTAGACTCTGAGCCCCATTTTTAATGAGGTTTATTTGATTTTCTGGAGTCCACTTTCTTGGTTCTTTATATAATATTGGATATTAGTCCCCTATCTGATTAGGATAGGTAAAGATCCCTTTCCAATCTGTTGGTGGCCTTTTTTGTCTTATTCTTATAGAATTCGACGGGGATTGCATGAATCTGTAGGTTGCTTTTGCCAAGATAGTTATTTTTACTATATTGATCCTGCCCAATCCATGAGCATGGAGACTTTCCATCTTCTGAAGATCTTCATTAATTTCTTTCTTCAGAGACTTGAAGTTCTTACCATACAGATCTTTCCTTCCTTAGTTAAGAGTCATGCCAAGGTATTTTTATATTTAATTTGGTGACTATTGTGAAGGGTGTTGGTTTCCCTAATTTCCTTTCTCAGCCTGTTTTATTACTTTGTGTAGAGAAAGGCCATTGACTTTTTGAGTTATTTTATATCCCAGCTACTTCACCGAAGCTGTTTTATCCCAGGTTTTAGGAGTTCTCTGGTGGAATTTTTAGGGTCCACTTAATATATACTATCCATATCATCTGCAAAAAAGTGATATTTTGACTTCCCCCCCCTTCCCTTTCCAATTTGGTAATCCCCTTGATGCGCCTTTTGTTGTTCCCGAATTGCCTCTGGCTAATACTTCAAGTACTATGTTGAAAAGTAGAAGAAAAGTGGGCAGCCTTGTCTAGTCCCTGATTTTAGTGGGATTGCTTTCCAAGCTCTCTCCTTTACTTTGATGTTGGCTACTGGTTTGCTGTAGATCGCTTTTATCATGGTCAGGTATGGGCCTCGAATTCCTGATCTTTCCAAGACTTTTATCATGAATGGGTGCTGGATTTTGTCAAATGCTTTCTCTGCATCTAACAAGATGATGATGAGGTTTTTGTTTTTTAGTTTGTTTATATAGTGGATTGCATTGATGGATTTCCATATATTAAACCATCCCTGCATCCCTGGAATGAAACCTTCTTGGTCAGGATGGATGATTGTTTTGATGTGTTCTTGGATTCGGATTATGAGAATTCATTTTATTGAGTATTTTTGCATCGATATTCATAAGGGAAATTGGTCTGAAGTTCTCTATCTTTGTTGGGTCTTTCTGTGGCTTCATAGAATGAATTGGGTAGAGCACCTTCTGCTTCTATTGTGTGGAATAGTTTGTGAAAAACTGGAATTATATCTTCTTTGAAGGTCTGACAGAACTCTGCAGTAAACCCATTTGGTCCTGGGCTTTTTTTGGTTGGGAGACTATTAATGACTGCTTGTATTTCTTTAGGGGATACAGGACTGTTTAGATCATTAACCTGACCTTGATTTAACTTTGGTATTTGGTATCTGTCTAGAAATTTGTCCATTTCATCCAGGTTTTCCAGTTTTGTTGATTATAGCCTTTTGTAGAATGATCTGATGGTATTTTGAATTTCTTCAGGATCTGTTGTTATGTCTCCCTTTTCATTTCTGATTTTGTTAATTAGGATGCTGTCCCTGTGCCCTCTAGTGAGTCTGGCTAAGGGCTTATCTATCTTGTTGATTTTCTCAAAGAACCAGCTCCTCATTTGGTTGATTGTTTGAATAGTTTTTCTTGTTTCCACTTGGTTGATTTCACCCCTGAGTTTGCTTATTTCCTGCCATCTACTCCTCTTGGGTGAATTTGCTCCCTTTGGTTCTAGAGCTTTTAGATGTGTTGTCAAGCTGCTAGTGTGTGATCTCTCTAGTTTCTTTTTGGAGGCACTAAGAGCTATGTGTTTTCCTCTTAGTAATGCTTTCAATGTGTCCCGTAAATTGGGGTATGTTGTGGCTTCACTTTCCTTAAACTCTAAAAGGTCTTTAATTTCTTTCTTTATTCCATCCTTGACCAAGGTATCATTGAGAAGAGCGTTGTCCGGTTTCCACGTGAATGTTGACTTTCTATTATTTATGTTGTTATTGAAGATCAGCCTTAGTCCATGGTGGTCTGAGAGGATGCAAGGGACAATTTCAATATTTTTGTGTCTGTTGAGGCATGTTTTGTGACCAATTCTATGGTTGATTTTGAAGAAGGTACCATGAGGTGCTGTGAATAAGGTATATCCTTTTGTTTTAGGATAAAATTTTCTGTAGATATCTGTTAAATCAATTTGTTTCATAACTTCTGTTAGTTTCATTGTGTCCTGTTTAGTGTCTGTTTCCACAATCTGTCCATTGATGAAAGTGGTGTGTTGAAGTCTCCCACTATTATTGATGTGAGGTGGCAATGTGTGCTTGTAGCGCTTTACTGAAAGTTTCTTTAATGAATTGCTGCCCTTGTATTTTGATCAATAGATATTCAGAATTGAGAGTTCCTCTTGGAAGATTTTACCTTTGATGAGTATGAAGTTTCCCTCCTTGTCTTTTTTGATAACTTTGGGTTGGAAGTTGATTGCATTAGATATTAGAATAGCTACTCCAGCTTGTTTCTTCAGACCATTTGCTTGGAAAATTGTTTTCCAGCCTTTATTTTGAGGTAGTGTCTGTCTTTTTTCCTGAGATGGGTTTCCTGTAAGCAGCAGAATGTTGGGTCCTGTTTGTATAGCCAGTCTGTTAGTCTATGCCTTTTTATTGGGGAATTGAGTCCATTGATATTAANGTCTTCTCATTGTGTCCTGGATTTCCTGGATGTTTTGAGTTAGGATCTTTTTGCATTTGCATTTTTCTCTGATTGTTGTGCCAATGTTCTCTATGGAATCTAGTGCACCTGAGATTCTCTCTTTCATCTCTTGTATTCTGTTGCTGATGCTTGCATCTATTGTTTCTGATTTCTTTCCTAGGATTTCTATCCCCAGAGTTGTCTCACTTTGGGTTTTCTTTATTGTTTCTACTTCCCTTTTTAGGTCTTCGATGGTTTTGTTCAATTCCATCACTGGTTTTGTTGTCTTTTCCAGTAGTTCTTTAAGGACTTTTACCTTTTCAGCAGTTTTCTCCTGTATTTCTTTAAGTGAGTTATTAATGCCCTTCTTAAAGTCCTCTACCAGCATCATGAGATATGATTTTAAATCTGAGTCTTGCTTTTCAGGTGTGTTGGGATATTCAGGACTGGCTAAGGTGGGAGTGCTGGGTTCTGATAATGGTGAGTGATCTTGGTTTCTGTTAGTAAGATTCTTACGTTTGCCTTTTGCCATCTGGTAATGTCTGGCATTAGTTGTTATAGTTGTCTCTGGTTGAAGCTTGTTCCTCCTGTGATTCTGTTAGTCTCTGTCAGCAGTCCTGTGAGTCCAGCTCTCTCCTGAGTATCAGTGGTCAGAGTACTCTTTTCAGGGAAGCTCTCCTCTTACAGGGAAGGTACACAGAGCTCTGGCATTCAGACCTGCTTCCTGGCAGAAGATGAAGGCCTGAAACAGGGCCTGTCCGAGAAGATGTGTTGCCTCTGTCATCTGCACTCTCACCTTTGCAGACTGGTCTCTAAGGGATATGGGACACAAGATGGCTCCCTCACCTCTCCGACAGTCAGAGCCCTCCCAGGTAGACACCTCTCCTCTGGCAGGGAGGGTGCCTGGATGTCTGGAGCCTGAAACAGAGTCTGTCCCAGAAGCTGTGTCACTTCTGCCTATCTCAGAATCTGTGTCACTTCTGTAGTCCGCACTCTCACCTGCACAGACTGGTCTCTGAGGGACCTGGGACACAAGATGGCTCCCTCACCTGCTCTGGCAGTCAGAGCCCTCCTGGACGGACACCTCTCCTCTGGTGGGGAAGGTGCCTGGATGTCTGGAGCCTGAAACAGGGTCTGTCCTAGAACCTGTGTCGCTTCTGCAGTCAGCTCGCTCACCCTCTGCAGTCCACAAGCTGACCTGTGCAGACTTGTCTCCAAGGGACCCAGGACACAATATCCATATTTTTTTTCTTAATTCTGTCCTTTGGGACTCAATAGGTTCTATTCCTTTCCATATGGGAGAGTATTTAGATATTAGAAGATTATAATCATTGCCCAGTTGTATCCCGTCTTATATCTTGGTTTTAAAATTCATGGTCACTCTTTCACTTTCTTCATTAGATGGTCCAGTTTATCTACAGCTCAGGATCCACCAAGATGATCCACCTAGCATGGATTATAACCCATATCATCTTTGTGTTACACCAATGGAACCAGGGCTTCCCATTACTACAAACAGGGTCCTTGAGCTGACGTCCCTGAACTGTTAGAGCACAGTGGATATAGGGACCTCTCAAAACCTTGAGGTTTATTTATAATCTGCAATTTATTAATCTCCTTCAATTGTGGATGAAATTCATTCTGCTATTCCCATGTGCTCAGTCTTGCTTCAACTTTATTCTACCATCAAATCCAGAACATGAGTTTGTCATATGTGAATGTACAAAGCAAACATGGACAAAAAGATATTTTCTTATACCAAAACAATTTAAGCCATCTCCCAAGGGACTTGATTGCTGTCCATAAGAAATTCAGTTGAGGATAAAATTGAGTCTCCAATCATGTGTGAGAAGTGTCTATTGCACACAGGTCTATTCTTGATATGATGACAAGCTAGGCCAAAGATGCCCTGGATAAATGAGGAACTGTTCACTTTCCAGGTTATATCAAAATGTCTGTTGTTCATTCTCAAAATCTCATGCATGGGTAGAAGTTTCAAAGAATGCACTGAGTGTTGATATGGACATCATTACAGATGCTTCATCTATCCTTTCTTCCAGGAGACCTCAGACCTGCTCTGCCTAGGATTGCTTCAACCACCAATGGTTAGTAAAAACTCTAAGAGGCTAGATATGCCAACAGTATTCTGGTATATCATCTGATCCTTGTGAGAAGGGCAGAGAGTAATGAAGGAGCCTCAGTTTGCAAACCTCACCAGAATGTAGGAGAGTCTCATACCCAGGGTAGTGCTCCTTTCATGCCATTTGCTGCTTCCCATGGTGACAAAAATCTACTTAGTCTTAAACTGAATAACCCTACCATGAACAGCTCCTCCTGGTTATACAGAGGATCACAGTTTTTTTGTCGCCCCCTCCCCCTATGGGCCTTCCAGAGGAGAAAGGAAGAGAGTCAGGAGTGGAGAAGAAAAGAGCAAATACAGGATAAGAGCAATAAGTGGGCAGCCAGTCAGAGACCCCAAAGGAACATTTCCTTGCTCAGTGCCTTTCTCACCTTTATTCTTAGATGCTCCTTTCTTTCAACATTTTGTGGAACAGCATCGGGAGCAGCTGGTGGCCCGAGTGACATCAGTGGACCCTATCTTGGACAAGCTGCATGGTCTGGTGCTGAGTGAAGAGTCCTATGAGGCAGTGAGGGCTGAGACCACAAACACAAACCAAGACAAGATGAGGAAGCTCTTCAGCCTCAGCCGGTCCTGGAGTCAAGCCTGCAAATACCAATTCTACCAAGCTCTGAAGGACACCCATCCTCACTTGATGATGGACCTCTTTGTGAACTCAGACAAGGGGACAAGGTCTCTTGGTGATCCTGACTTCGGTGAGCTCTCTGATTAGAATCCTTATCTACCTGAACTTCCTTTGGTCCTTAGTTTCTCCATCTATAACCTGTGACCAAATGAATTTCCTTTTGGATGGCACTGTTTCCAGGATACCTTTTGACGATCCAGATATTTCCTCTTGGTTTCCCCAGCCAGATGGTCATGTGAGTTGATCATCTCAGAAAATACCCATTGGGGCCAGCAACTCTATTCAGAGCTTTTCCAGAAAGCTCTAAAGGTCAGAGTGGCCAGCCTCAAGCCAGCCTGACCCACCATGATACTAGCAAGATGGGGATGCTGAGAATGGAAACAAAGAGATAATAGTTCTCCCTGGAAAATGAATGTCTTATGAATAGGAAAGGAAGGAGGCTGTTAAACCCATGTTGTCTGGTCACAGATGTAAGGGAGTCACATGATACATCATGGGACTCACTGTCAGAAATACCTAGGATTCAGTGCACTTTGCACAGGCCTTTTGTTCTTGTGATGAATTTGCAAGCCTCACATTTGGTTACATCATCCAGTATGGAGGTGTGAGTCAGGGCTTCAGTGCTTTCCCTCTGGATCAAGCTTTGCATCCCTCCCTACTAGGCTAATGGGCAGAGCAGTTAGCCAGCTTCTCAGTGTTGTCCATCATTCCTCTTGACTGCAGGTACTCTAGTTCTGTTGTGTGGATCTCTGCACCCCATTTCTCTTTCTCTTTTAGAATACAGTTATTTTCTCATTCTAACTCCTGTCATCACAAGGAGGTCACTTGAACCTAGACATCTTACCCAGAAGACTCCAGGGTTTTATTGGATATTTCCAAGTTTTGAGATTCCTTCGTGTGATACTGACTTCACCAGGAATTTAGAAATATCTTCAACTAAACAAATAAGTCAGTGACAGATAAAGCCAAGATTCTTAAATGTTTATGACAAATAGGACACATTGAGCTTATTTGTAAATAATTTAAAATGTTAAAATATCAATACTTCATAGACATTTTATACAGTGAGCATCATAAATCTTATAAAAAGAAAATATATTTAATTTCATGAATTATTGATGTATTAAAATGAGTTCCTACCACTTTCTCTGTCTTCTTACAAAATATAAGATCACCAAGTGCTCCATCTGACCCATACCTCCATTCAGATGTGGTTAGGATGGGAGGAGACACAAGCCCTGACAGAACAGACTTTCTGTGGCAACATCAAATTTGCAGGGAAAGGAGTGCTAGTGAATAGAATATCTCAGTATTGGGTTTTCTTCCAAGAAATGTTACTATCCCTTCTCTGAGTTCTGTGTCTAAGGTTGTGATCTGCACCCTGCACAGCTGGTGTCCTGGTAATACAAACACATGGTGTGGTGCCAGCAAGAGACACCAGCAACTGCAGAAAGTGCCGGGTTCTTTAACAAGTCCAAAGGGACAGTAAGTATTTAGAAATGGAGACTTTAAAGTACACATTCATCTAACATAAACTAATAATATGAGAGAAATACAGCTTATTCCTCTTGGATAAATTTGCTTGCTTCCTTTCTAGAGCTTCTAGGTGTGCTGTCAGGCTAATAGTGTTTGCTCTTTCTAGTTTCTTTTTGGAGCACTAGGGGCTATGGGTTTTCCTCTTAGGACTGCTTTCATTAAATACTGTAAGTTTGGGTATGTTGTGGCTTCATTTTCATTAAACTCTAAAAATTCTTTAATTTCTTTATTTCTTCCTTAACCAATTTATCATTGAGTAGAGAGTTGTTCATTTCCACATGAATGTTGGCTTTCTATTATTTATGTTGTTATTGAAGATCAGCCTTAGTCCGTGGTTTTGGTCTTCTCATTGTGTCCTGGATTTCCTGGATGTTTTGAGTTAGGATCTTTTTGCATTTGCATTTTTCTCTGATTGTTGTGCCAATGTTCTCTATCGAATCTTCTGCACCTGAGATCGTCTCTTTCATCTCTTGTATTCTGTTGCTGATGCTTACATCTATGGTTCCTGATTTCTTTCCTAGGATTTCTATCTCCAGAGTTGTCTTCCTTTGGGTTTTCTTTATTGTTTCTACTTCCATATTTAGATCTTTGATGATATTGTTCAATTCCATCGCCTATTTGCTTGTGTTTTCCTGTAATTCTTTAAGGGATTTTGTGCTTCCTCTATAAGACCTTCTACCTTGTAGCCGTGTTCTCCTGTATTTCTTTGAGTTTTTAATTTCCTTCTTAAAATCCTCTACCAACATCATGAGATCCGATTTTATATCCAAATCTTTCTTTTTGGGTATGTTGGGGTAACCAGGACTGGCTGAGGTGGGAGTGCTGGGTTCTGATGATGGTGAGTAGTCTTGGTTTCTGTTAGTAAGGTTCTTACGTTTGCCTTTCACCATCTGGTAATCTCTGGCATTAGTTGTTATAGCTGTCTCTGGCTGGAGCTTGTTCTCCCTGTGATTCTGTTAGCCTCTGTCAGCACTCCTGAGTCTCAATTCTCAGAGTACTCTCTACAGGCCACCTCTCCTCTGCCAGGGAAGGTGGGCAGATGTCTGGAGCTTAGATCTGCTTCCTGGCTGAAGATGAAGGCCCTAAACCAGGCCAGTCCCAGAAGCTATGTTGCTTCTATAGTCCACACACTCTCCTGAGCAGACCCTGGGAATTATTTTCTGAGAGCATAAAGAAGCTGCATTCCAGAGATAGCCATGGTTGTATCTTGTGCTGCAGCTATATTTGGTAATGTGTAAAAGTCATGTGTAAGGTGGTACTGGTGTTTAAAGCATGAAGGGGTCATGAAAAACAGCTGAGGCTTGGTACTGTGAGAGGCCATGGAAGGCCATTGGTGAAGATGCAGGCTCAGTTGCAATTGATGGCCCAGGACTGAAGGTGTCATCCAAAGGAGTTGAGGCTTGATACCCTGAAGAGAGCCTATGAGAGGCTATTGGTGAAGCCTAGATGCAACAGAATACAGCAGTGTTTTGGAGATGCCAGTACCATGAGATAACCACCAAGGACAGCAGTATCAGTGGAGTGGATCAGTCTGGACTTAGAGTGCTACAGAGGGCAGAGCTGGTGAAGTGACAGCAGCCCTTTGGAGGAGCACAGAAGATCATGTGTGTATCTCAGACATTGGAACAAGAAGTTGTGAAGCTGAAGTTGGCTTGGAGACCCCAAGATGTTAACTATGCCAGAGCTACATGATACCTGCCAAGGAAAGCTGCAAACAGAGTCCAGAACCAGCCCAGAAGAAAGAACTTTGTTGCAGTCAACAAAGATGAGAAAGGAGTTTAAAGTCTGAAGACTACTTTGCCATCAGACATGGAGATGCAGAGTTTCGAATCTGCCCAGCTGGTTTCCTGTCTTGCTTAGGGGATTGCAATTAAGTGATTGGATGGATCTCAGAAGAGACTTTGAACTTTGGACTTTTAACTTTGTTGAGACTTCTATAGACTATGGGGACTTTGGAAGTTGGACTAAATGTACTTTTTTTATTATGTTATGTTTAGGTATAGCCCCCATAGACTCATGTGTTTGAACAATCCTATTGTGGAGCAAGGAGTGGAATGTGATTGTTTGTATATGCTTGGAACAGGGAGGTCCAATGCTTTGTACCATTTGGAGGTGTGGGCTTGTTGGAATAGGTATGACCGGGTTGGAGTAGGTGTGTCACTGTGGATGTGGGCTTAAGACTCTCACCCTAGTTTCCTAGAAGGCAGTCTTCCTCTAGCAGCCTTCAGATGAAGATGTAGAACTCTCAGCTCTGCCTTCACCATGCCTGCCTGGATGATGCCATGCTCCCACCTTGATGATAATGGACTGAACCTCTGAACCAGTAAGCCAGCCCCTAATAGATGTTTTTATAAGACTTGCCTTGGTCATGGTGTTTGTTCACAGCAGTAAAACCCTTACTAAGACAGCCTATTGAAAGTGAATGGCCCAGGTGGTAGTATTCAAGGGGTACTTCCTCTTCACTGAGAATAACTGGAGGGGCTAGGGGAAGATTGTGTAAAGGTGGGATTGGGAGAAAAAGAAGGAGGAGAAATGCAATCAGGATGTAAAGTGAATAAATATTTTTTAATTTAAAAATAAAATTTTAAACCTCTTCTTATTCTAAAATAATCATTTTAGGCATTAAAATGTGTGTGTATTTCACTTTAATAGAAACTTGATTTTATATAATCTAAACATTAAATACTTGAATAAAGCCAGAATCTAGTGAAAGTCAAGGAAATCCAGTCATACTTTATGCCCTTCTCCTTGAAGGACAAGTATTATCATAGAATTTCCATTTAGTAAAATCTGATCTAAATTTGTATTTTTCCTCTGTTGTATTTTCTGTGTAAAATTTGTGAATTCTTCTAAAACCACACTGACACCAAATACTACTAGGAAACTGCCATCATTGTTTTCTTTTTTCTTTTCCAGCCTTTTTGAGACAAGATTTTAATGTGTAGTCCTGAAACTCACTCTGTAGACCATGCTGGCCATGAACTCACAGAGATTCACTTGTCTCTTCTGCCTGAAGTCTGGAATTAAAGACATGTGCCAACAGCATCCAGCCCAGTAATGTCTGTAGCACTCTTTATCATTATGCCAATTCTTGATCCTATACACTTGTTCAAAAGGTCTAGTGGCGGGAGTTGCAATGGGTTCATGGTGGCATTGGCCAACATGGTCACACTGGAAGTCTGGTTTACTTTAACCAGTGAGCAGTGCTTCCTTCAAGGTGTGACCCTCATGATTGGTTTGGGCTATGTATAAACTGGTGAAACAGACCAGACCTCTGAATACTCATCACCTCCCTCTTAGAGCCTGAATTTGGCTCTCCCACTTGACAGACTGCCACAAAACAAGCTGAGATTCTCAAGATGGACAGTGCCCAAACCAGCAGAACTAATGATAAGAACAAGGACAGGACAAGTCCCTTCAGGTCCACTCCAGCACCGGGGTGCCTTGCCAGCAGGTCCTGCAAGGACCCTCACAGGGTCCCCCACGGGATCCTAAGACCTCTGGTGAGTGGAACACAGCGTCTACTCCAATCCAATCTCGCGGGACCTGAGATTGCATTAACTAGGGAAGCAGATAACCCGGCCTGATCAGGGGCACAAGTCCCTTCCTGTCTACTCCAGTACCGGGGTTCCTTGCCCGCGGAGTATCCGGACACCCGTAAGGACCCACACAGGATTCCCCCACAGGATCCTAAGACCTCTGGTGAGTGGAACACACCGTCTGCTCCAATCCAATTGCACAGGACCTGAGATTGCATTAACTAGGGAAGCAGATAACCCGGCCTGATCAGGGGCATAAGTCCCTTCTGGGCCATGCCAGCACCGGGGTTCCTTGCCCGCAGAGTCTCTGGACATCCACGAGGACCCACACAGGATCCGCCACGGGATCCTAAGACCTCTGGTGAGTGGAACACAACTTCTGCCAGGAGGCAGGTTCAAACACCAGATATCTGGGCACCTTCCCAGCAAGAGGAGAGCTTGCCTGCAGAGAGTACTCTGACCACTGAAACTAAGAAGAGATCTAGTCTCCCAGGTCTGCTGATAGAGGCTAATATCCTGAGGAACAAGCTCTAACCAGAGACAACTATAACAACTAGCTGCAGAGATTACCAGATGGTGAAAGGCAAACCGTAAGTTATAATCATACTCAAAGAATCAAGACCACTCACCATTATCAGAACGCAGCCACTCCCACCCCACTGAGTCCTGGGCACCCAACACACCGAAAACGCTAGACCCGGATTTAAAAGCAATATCTAATTGATCGGATGGTAGAGGACATCAAGAAGAACTTTAATAACTCACTTAAAGAAATACAGGAGAACACAGCTAAACAGGTAGAAGACCTTAAAGAGGAAACACAAAAATACCTTAAAGATTTGCAGGAAAACACGACCAACCAGGGGATGGAATTGAATAAAACCATCCAAGACATAAAAAGGGATGCCCTGTGCAGACATAGAGCCTTAAAAGAGCCTTGAGTGGACCTTGTAATGCTGAAGTGGAATAATCTCCATGCCCTTGATCGGCATGCCATCCAGGAAAGCTTTCCTCCTGTGTGTCCTTCTCTACTTCCATGCTTTGTAAGTTTTTCTGTTCAGGGATTGGTGGAGTTTTATGCTCAGAGATTGGTGGGTGTTTGTGAGAAGGAAGCTCAGGAATTGCTGGGTTTCCTACTCAGGAATTGGTGACTTTTTCTCACCTCCTTTTCCCTGTATCAGGCTCATAGGTTAGGGTGGGAAACCCTTCCCAACTGCAACTGGCTTTTGCAGAGGCACCATCTCTGTGGGACTGCCAGGGAGGTGCTACCACTGTGGACAGCTCCTGCAGAACAAGTCCTGAAGTGAAGTTTCACCAAGGCTGTAAGTTAAGGCATGAGAGGAGGTGTAGCTACAGTGGACAGCTCCTCAGGGCAGCATCTACTCTGAGATATCATGGTGCCACAATTTTAACAGGAGCCTTCATTTTGGACAGCTCCTGTGGGACATTTTACTGCAACAGACATAGGCTGGGGCAGAAAGGAGGGGCCTGACACTGCTTTGATGAGGTTTTTGCAAAGTGACTCTTGGAAACTACAAGGAACATTTGCTACCCATGGTCAACCATACTGTAAGCCATTACAGTCCTATAGGCAGGGAGAAAATGATGTCACCACATTCCATTTGAGCCACAAAAGAGGAGAAGAGAGAAGGCTCATAAAATGTCCAAATGCAGCGATCTCCAAAGATTCCTTCAGAATATGATCTGATAAATGCAAGGTGGTTCCCAATGAAAGGACTCAAAAAGAAAGCCAATACTACAGTCTGAAATTCTAGCACTCTGTGTGCTAAGACAGAGGAAATTAGAATTCAAGAGCATTCTAGACCACACAGCCAGCCTCTACGAAAGAAAAAGCAAAAAAAAAAAAAAAAAAAAAAAAACAAAAAAGCAAGGAGAATTAAAAGAAGAAAAAAAAAAAAAAAAAAAAAAAAAAGAAATTTAAACCCCCCACCCCCCCCCCCACAAAAAAAAAAAAAAAAAAAAAAAAAAAAAAAAAAACCAAGAAAGCCAGGAGTATTACAAGTAGCTGGTCCGGTTTACTTCCTCTCCTGCTTCAAGGAGCACAACAATAGGATTACTAAGATGCCAGTAGAATCCAACTCACAGCAAAGGAAAAAGATGTTTGTTCATAGTATGAAGATGATGAGTAGGAGGTGGTAGAGATGTAGGGGTGACACAACATACACACACATACATGCACACACATACATGCACACACACACATACACACACTTATGTGCTTCTAACCACCTGCAGGAATTGGAAGAACTAGCTGTAGGGTCATCACAGTGGGTGAGTTGGCTCAGCTCCTGACTAGCCACAGCACTTGGGAGAGCCAGCCATACAGCTTGCCTGGGCAGCACAGTAGTGCTGGCACTGGGCAAGGGAAAATGAATTAGCCACCTCAGTGAAGGAGAGCCCCACCACCCATCTGCAATGAGGTAATATGAGCCAGCAGAAGAAGAGATGCCCTCTGCCCTCTTGCCCCTCTCCGTGTTTGGCAGTCCAGAAATCTGATCCCAGAGACATGGTAGTGGGCCCATTAACATGGACCACATCAAGTTGACAAGGGACATTCATCTTCACAGTTCTAACCATTGTCAACTTCATACCCAAGCACATCACTTTAAATCATAACCATCTAATTTCTGTCTCTAAAATTTCAGTTTCATTTCATCATGATAAATACAATCTGGTTTCAAGGGTCCCTTAATAATTCCAAGAGTTTAATATCTTCATCTAAACAGAGATGCAAGGCAACGTCTTAACTATGAACTCCTATTACATGAAAAACAAGTTACATACTTCCAACATTCAATGACAAAGAATAAACCCTGACCTTCCAACATGGAAATATCAGGGCATAGCAAGGAATGCTCAGACCACAGAAAGACAAACTCCATCATCACAAATTCTGCAGCTTCATTTCCAGCCATGGAGCTCATGGTATCATTCATTGGATTCTAAACGACTTAGACAGCTCCCCCTCACCAGTTCTACACATGAAGTACACATAGCCTCTCGGTTAGACCATGTCTCTACTCCTTGCCTAAAATGTTATTTAGCAGAAAAAATGTGGTTCTGGCTTCTCCAACATCCTAGGATTTACATTCCCTCTTAGGCTTCACTTTCAAAAGTTCATAGAATGACCTCTCAGGACCTCCTCACAGGACTTTTGACTCAAACACACTGCCTGTCCTCAGCTGCTATCAGAAGCTGTGCATACTGATTCAATGAATCCCTTCAGTATAGCATCTTTCAAACATAAAAAAAACCTATAGATATGATACTTTCAAGTTCTACTGAAGCTTTGAAATGTGGCCACAACAATAGCTGTATAATGTGCTGACCATAGGGAAACCTTACTTGAGTATTTTTGGAACACAGAAAGCCATTACTTTAAGCTTTCTGCCTTTAAATGAATTTGGTTCTTCACAAGATGAAGCATATAGAGTAAGACTTTGCCCTAAAGACACCTTTCCTATTGCCACAGTATAATACAGTTTTCTCTTCTATGATGATGTTCTCTAACAATTACAGCTGATTTTGAAGAATCATTCAGAATGGTTTTTTGTCAAGAAATTTCTCTTGACAAATTAGTACTCTGTATTTAACTTCATCTTCACTCACATTCAGGGCATTAACACAATAAATCTATATTCTTGACCAATCTAGCATGAATAGATTCTTTCCAATTAATATTCCCAATGAAAACCATTCTACTCTCAGGAACCTCATGAGCAGGCCTCCCATGCCTTCTCAGCATTCTTGTCTTTCCTGCATTCACGAGAATGTCACCATAACCTCTACTCTCAGGATAGAGTATTTCCAGTCCTAAGTATCAAATTCTTCAATATACTATCCAGAAAACAGTTCCAAAGGCCTTAGAACCATTTGACCAGCTTTTTTAAATAACAACAACCCAACTCCTGGTATCAACTCTTTATCTAGGTTTCTTTACTTGTGACTCAAAAAAAAAAAAAGCTGATCAAAGAAACTCAGGAGAAAATAGATTTATTTTGCCTCAAAGTTCAAAGGTAAAGTCAGTTTAGCATGACATGGAAGTCTGAGAACATGGAAGTGTGGCACCTGGTAAACTTGCATCAACAGGCAGGGTGCAGACAACAGTGAATGCCGGTGCTCGTGTGACATTCTCCATTTAACACAGTCCTGGATCCTAGTCCATTGAATGATGTTACCCACCAGGGGCAGATCTTCCAAAATCAATTTCCCTAATCAAGATATTGTCCTTCTATTATGCCCCCAGGCCTAGACCCGAGGTGATATTAGATTTCATTAAGTTCACATTTAAGATTAACCATTCCAGGGATTCAGATAGCTTTGTCTTCAGTGGACAAAGGTACCCTGGGTCTCAATCATAACAAGAAAACTCAGTCCTGCAACAGAGATTTTACTGGACACTGCAAAATCCTGAATCAGTGAGGTTGGTAATGACAGCACCTTGATGAACTTATGGGTTGTCAAGTTTCTTTATAGCATTCATGAAGGAAACCAGCATGAACCTCCACTCCACTGAGAATATTCATGCAGTAACTATCCAGGGACAAAGTCAAAGCTGTCTCCCAATGGGAAGAAGTCTGCACGAGTCATCCCTGGAAGCCAGACACATTTACCCTCCCTGGCACCTTGAATTAGTAGTGAGAAAACAGTTGATAATTCTGCAGTGTTGTCACTGGAAGTTAATTAGTAAATCTTAAATTGTAATCAGGTTTTCTCATAAAGATTAAAAATAAATAGAAATCATAATCAAGGCAGGTTACAAAAGAAAAATTTTTATTGGGGCATACAGTTTCAGGAGAGATTCAAGGACCTTCATGAGAAGCAGCATGGCAGCAAGCAGTCAGGCATGGCATTGAAGCTTACAGCAGTAGCTGAGAGTTTACATTCTGATAGAATAAAAAGAAAACTGATAGTGGTATGAGCTTTTCAAACCTCAAAGCCCACCAGCACAAGGCTCCTTCAACAAGGGGATACGTCCTAATCCTTCCCAAGTAGTTCCAACAAATAGAGCAGACCATTCTCATTCAAACCACCACAGTCATTCTAAATCCTTGGGAACTAGTTTTCCAGCCCAGCATGGATCACTGCAAATACTAAATCTACATCCCTTGAATCTCTTCTTTCACAGAGGGAATCGTGGACAGCTCCTTGTTCCATGTTGCCCACTTTCAAGAACACGGGATGGTCCTAGAAACAATAGCAGGGGTGGAACAGCATTATGCAGTACTGCGAAACCCAAGCTTCTCCCCGGTGGGGGTCCTATTGAGAATGATTCTGGCTGCCAGACACTTCATCCCCATCACTTCCATCACACTGATCTACTAGCACCTCTATCTCAAGGACGTCACCTTTCAACTTTACCTGGTCCCCAGTGACTGCAGTATTTGAAAGGTGACACTGAGGACCACAAATGTGGGGCCACGGTGGGCAAACATAAAATTTGAGTTATAGCTAGTGAGCCCCTTTGAGAGATTCTGAACTGAGAGTTGGGATACATTTCTATATGGGGAACCTGGTGTGCCTATACAATTCTGCCTTCTTCTTGCCCCCTGCACACCCGAGTCTCACTCAACTCTTTTTGATGTCAATTTAGTAATCCCCAATCAACCTATATATCATCTTTTCACCCACCAGAAGGATGAAAATTTTCTATGCTCAACTTGTAGCAACACCCTTCTTCTTGGCAGTTACCTTGTTCCCAAAATGAACAGGAACAGGGCCAATAATCCAAATATTCATATGTCAAAACACAAGGGAGAAGGGAGCTCACGAAGTGTCATCACCCTACCCCACAAAATGGACTGATCAACTGCCTACTTTATTCTGATCAGATGTTGTAGCCCAGAAATCTAGATAAATCACTGCCTGTAATGTTCCCTAGGCCATTGATGATGAAGAAATGATGTTTCGGTCCCTTCCGGTCCCCACCAGCACCAGGGTAGCCTGGGCACGGAGTCTGGTGACACCTGCAAGCTACCCACAGGACCCTCCACGGGATCTTAAGACCTCTGGTGAGTGGAACACAGCTGCTGCTCCAATTCAATCGTATGGGACCTGAGACTGCATTAATTAGGGAAGCAGAAAACCTGGCAAAATCAGGGGCACAAGTCCCTGCCAGTCCCTGCCAGTTCCTGCCAGCACCGGGGTAGCCTGGTTGGGGAGTCTGCTGACACCCGCAAGCTACCCACAGGACCCTCCACGGGATCTTAAGACCTCTGGTGAGTGGAACACAGCTGCTGCTCCAATCCAATCGCAAGGGACCTGAGACTGCATTAATTAGGGAAGCAGAAAGCCTGGCCTGATCAGGGGCACAAGTCCCTTCTGGTCCCCGCCAGCACCGGGATAGCTTGGGTGTGGAGTCTGCAGACACCCACAAGGTATACACAGGACCCTCCACGGGATATTAAGACCTTTGTGAGTGGATCACAACTTCTGCCAGGAGGCAGGTTTGAACACCAGATATCTGGGCACCTTCCCTGCAAGAGGAGAGCTTACCTGCAGAGAGTACTATGAACACTAAAACTCAGGAGAGATCTAGTCTCCCAGGTCTGCTGATAGAGGCTAACATAAATACCTGAGGAACAAGATCTAACCAGAGACAACTACAACAACTAACACCAGAGATTACCACATGGCTAAAGGCAAACGTAAGAATCTTACTAAAAGAAACCAAGACCACTCACCATCATCAGAATGCAGCACTCCCACCCCACCCAGTCCTGGGCACCCCAACACATGCGAAAAGATAGTCCCTGACTTAAAAGCATATCTCATGATGATGGTAGAGGACATCAAGAAGGACTATAATAACTCACTTAAAGAAATACCTGCTAAACAGGTAGAAGACATTAAAGAGGAAGCACAAAAATCCCTTAAAGAATTGCAGGAAAACACTACCAAACAGGTGATGGAATTGAATAAAAACATTCCAAGACCTAAAAAGGGAAGTAGATACAATAAAGAAAACCCAAAGTGAGGCAACGCAGGAGATAAAAAAAAACCTAGGAAAGAAATCTGGAACCATAGATGCAAGCAAGCATCAGCAACAGAATACAAGAGATGTAAGAGAGACTCTCAGGTGCAGAAGATTCCATAAAGAACATCGGCACAACAATCAAAGAAAATACAAAATGCAAAAAGATCCTAACTCAAAACATCCAGGAAATCCAGGACACAATGAGAAGACCAAACCTATGGATAATAGGAGTAGATGAGAACGAAGATTTTCAACTTAAAGGGCCAGCAAATATCTTCAACAAAATTATAGAAGAAAACTTCCCAAACCTAAAGAAAGAGATGCCCATGAACATATATGAAGCCTACAGAACTCCAAATAGACTGGACCAGAAATGAAATTCCTTCCGACACATAATAATCAGAACAACAAATGCACTAAATAAAGTTAGAATATTAAAAGCAGTAAGGGAAAAAGGTCAAGTAGCGTATAAAGGCAAGCCTATGAGAATTACACCAGACTTTTACCAGAGACTATGAAAGCCAGAAGATCCAGGACAGATGTTATACAGACCCTAAGAGAACACAAATGCCAGCCCAGGCTACTATACCCAGTAAAACTCTCAATTACCAGAGATGGAGAAACCAAAGTATTCCACAACAAAAACAAATTCACACATTATCTTTCCACAAATCCAGCCCTTCAAAGGATAATAACAGAAAAAAGCCAATACAAGGATGGAAACCATGCCCTAGAAAAAGCAGAAAGTAATCCCTCAACAAAACAAAAAGAAGACAGCCACAAGAACAGAATGCCAGCTCTAACAACAAAAATAATAGGAAGCAACAATTACTTTTCCTTAATATCTCTTTTATCAATGGACTCAACTCCTCAATAAAAAGACATAGACTAACAGACTGGCTACACAAACAGGACCCAACATTCTGCTGCTTACAGGAAACCCATTTCAGGGAAAAAGACAGACACTACCTCAGAGTGAAAGGCTGGAAAACAATTTTCCAAGCCATTCTAATATCAAATAAAATCGACTTCCAACCCAAAGTTATCAAAAAAAAGACAAGGAGGAAAACTTTATACTCATCAAAGGTAAAATCCTCCAAGAGGAACTCTCAATTCTGAATATCTATGCTCCAAATGCAAGGGCAGACACATTCATTAAAGAAACTTTAGTAAAGCTCAAAGCACATATTGTACCTCACACAATAAAGAAAAGAGACTGAGGGACTCCTCTCTTAACCTGGCCCCACCTGCTCTCTCACCAGACTCTTCATCCTTTGGCTCTGTGTGTCCCAGAACTGATGTAAACCTCAGTTCATAGGGCCACCTAGTGTGAGAGCATCAGAAGTGACTCTAGGCTCACTGTGCTAGTTAATTTTTTTAACATATATTATATCGTATATCATATATTGTATATCATATATCATATATTATATGACATATACTACATATCATATAACATATAGGACATACCAATCTTTTTTATTAGATATTTTCTTTTTTCCCCCTTTTTAAAAATAGGTATTTTCTTCATTTACATTTCCAATGCTATCCCAAAAGTCCCCATGCCCTCCCTCCCACTCTCCTCCCCCCCCCCCCTTGCCCACTTCTTGGCCCTGGAGATATTTTCTTTGTTTACATTTCACATGTTATCCCCTTTCCTGTTTACCCCACATAAAACCCCCTCTCTCCTCCCCCTGCTCCCCAATCCACCCACTCCTGCTTCCTGTTCCTGGCATTCCCCTATACTGGGGTGTAGAGTCTTCTCAGGACCAAGGGCCTCTCCTCCCACTGATGACAAACAAGGCCATCTTTTGCTACATATGTGGCTGGAAGCATGGGAATTCTTTGGTTGTTGGTTTTGTTCCTGGGAGTTTTGAGGGTACTGGTTGGTTCATATTGTTGTTCTTCCTGTGGGGCAGCAAGCTTACAGACTGTCCTTGTTCTTTTTTTTTTTTATAGAAAAGAAATTTTCATTAGTCTATCAAATGTTTACATTACGTCTGTAACTTATGTTGTTGAGACTCTTTTTTTAATTATTTTATTACATATTTTTCTCAATTACATTCCCAATGCTATCCCAAAAGTCCCCCATACCCTCCCCCCCACTCCCCCCTCACCCATTCCCACTTTTTGGCTCTGGAATTCCCCTGTACTGGGGCATATAAAGTTTGCATGTCCAATGGGCCTCTCTTTCCAGTGATGGCCCACTAGGCCATCTTTTGATATATATGCAGCTAGAGTCAAGAGCTCAAGGGTACTGGTTAGTTCATAATGTTGTTGCACCTACAGGGTTGCAGATCTCTTTAGCTCCTTGGATACTTTCTCTAGCTCCTCCATTGTGGGCCCTGTGATCCATCCAATAACTGACTGTGAGCATCCACTTATTTGTTTGCTAGGCCCCAGCCTAGTCTCACAAGAGACAGCTATATCAGGGTCCTTTCAGCAAACTCTTGCTAGTGTATGCAATGGTGTCATCGTTTGGAGGCTGATTATGGGATGGATCCCTGGATATGACAGTCTCTAGATGGTCCATCCTTTTGTCTCAGCTCCAAACTTTGTCTCTCTAACTCCTTCCGTGGCTGTTTTGTTCCCAATTCTAAGAAGGGGCAAAGTGTCCACACTTTGGTCTTAGTCCTTCTTGAGTTTCATGTGTTATGCAAATTGTATCTTGGGTATTCTGAGCTTCTGGGCTAATATTCGCTTAACAGTGAGTGGCTGACAGGGGCCTGATATAGCTGTCTCCTAAGAGGCTCTGCCAGTGCCTGGCAAATACAAAAGTGGATGCTCACAGTCATCCATTGGATGGAGCACAGGGTCCCCAGTGAAGGAACTAGAGAAAGTACCCAAGGAGCTGAAGGGGTTTACAGCCCCATAGGAAGAACAACAATATTAACCAACCACTACCCCCAGAGCTCCCTGGGACTAAACCACCAATCAAAGAAAATACATGGTGGGACTCATGACTCTAACTGCATATGTAGCAGATGATGGCCTATTCAGTCATCAATGGGAGGAGAGGCCCTTGGTCCTGTGAAGGCTCTATTTTCCAGTATAGGAACTGTGTAGTCTTAAATTTTCAAAGCTTGCCCTCAATGATGCATACCTCAAACAAGGACACTCCTCCTAATCCTTTCCAAACAGTTGCACCAACTAGGGACAAACATTCAAATATATGAGCTTATGGAGGCCATTCTTACTCAAACTACCACAGTGTCTCAGAACAGCCAGAATATATTAAATAAGTAAATGCTGCTGAAGTATAAAGAAAGATGATTTTTTATTCATTGTTCCTAGGAGTTTTATTGGTCTGAAAAATTAAAATATTTTAGTAAGAAAAAAATTGTGATAAAGTAAAATAAAGAATAGAAAAAACAAAAGAACAAACCTCTCAGGTTTCTTACAAGATGGCTCAGCCAGTTATGCACCGGTGTGTAGCAATTTTGTCTGAAATTAAGTATTCAACTTAGAAGGAAACTTGTCTCAACAAGGGATGTGTCTTCATTTGCTTCCTGTTGCTGAGATGAACACCAGGACTGCACACAGGCTGCTTGGGGAGGAACATGGTCACTTCACTGTACAGCTTGCTGTCTTTCTTGAGGAGACAGGGCAGGAACTGAGGGCCACACACTGCAGCAGAGGCCATGAAACAGTGCTTCTCACTGGCTTTATCTCCAGGGCTTGCTCAGCCTGCTTTCTTACAGAACCCAGGAGCACCTGCTCAGGAAGAGCACCACACACACTGGGCATTGCCATTCTGTATCAATCATGTTGTCCCAGGACAGTATTCCCACAATACCCTAGAAATGTTGCAAGTATGGCTGCTGTGTCATGTGTGCATCAGTAGGTGGCAGCAAGGAGAGAGGCTATGTTCAGGCTCAGTGTTCTGGCCTATGGACTTCTCTGAATGATTAGTGGCCTGACACAATCAGAACCACGCAAGCCCAAGGCAACCAACAGACCTGTGTGCTCACAGAGGGGAAGCTGGCCCAGGTGGGGAGCTAGCCCAGGCAGGTGCAAGAGTGAGCACTAGACAGCCGCCATGGGGCCTGGACATGGAGTTAGCCAGAGATGGCCACCAGGCTGCACTATGCAGGTGAGCCAGGAACATGGGTAGCAGACCATGCCTGAGAGGATCCCTGTCCAAACCCATAAAGCACAGGCATGGAATCCCACTCTTGAGAGAAACCATGAGACCACCCCAGACACTCAAATCCCTCTTGCCACTAAGAGGATCAAGTAAGTGATGTAGGAACGGAAGAGAAAGTAAAACAAATGGATGTGGGCACAAAGAAGAGAGGGAGAACTGAAGACTTGAGGGTGGTGAGGAACAGCCTGATGTGAGTAGCCAGCGATGCCACCTAGGACCATGGTGGTGTCCCATCCTGTGCTGCCTCTGAGCCCACATCTGGATCCAAGGTCTTTCAACAGCAAGGATGGATTACTACTAAAGATCAGACAGAAATCCCTGCCCTGGGCTGCTGTGCAGAGGCATACTTGTTTCTGAGGGCTGTGCAGAACTGGACCCACCCTTCTACTGGGCATTGTGGGAAAAGAGGCCCAGGGGGCATCTGAGCCAGAGAGCTGAATCTGCCCCTAGCCAGCTGGAGTACTCAGGAGAGTGTGGAAAAATTGGCCCTTTCACTGTCTCCCCGAGGAGGAGGAGGATGAGATACTCTTCTCCCCGCTCCAACTATTCCTTCACCTCCTGAAGCAGGCAGCAAACCAGGCCCTGTGTTCATGGGAGCTGGAGAGATGGCCCTGCTCCAGCACTTGAAAGAAGGGCCAGCACCTTCCCTGGGGAACAGGATACAGCTGCCATTCATGATGAGAGCACAGGGGAGCTGGCTCTGGTAGCACTAATCTTGTCTGCCTTGCATCAGCTTAGGGGAAGGAGAGATTTCCACCCCTCCCCTTATCCCTAGTTACCATCAAGAGAGATGGCTCTGGGGTCATAAGATCAGGAGAGCTGGTCTTGCCTGTCACCTGCTGCTGCTCTTCGAGAGTGAAGCCTGCACCTGGCCTGAACAGCACAGGAGAGCTGGCAATGGATGTGGAAGTTGCAGGCCAACTCGGCTTGAGGGCATGAGCAGAGAAGAGTAGGCTCTGTCTTCATAGCCACCAATGTCAGCCTGGAAAGATGGACCCAGAGTCTGGAAAATAGGAGAACTGGCCCTGTCCCTCACCTGCAGCAACACTTGGGAGAGCAGGCCCTACACCTCACCAAAGCAGAAGGGTGGGGCTGGCCCTGGTTGCCAGAGTTGAGCTGGCTTCAAGGATGTGAGAGCAGAAAAGACAGCCAAGTCCTTTGCCTACTGCAGCACGCAGGAGAGTGGACCATGCAGGGAAGCAGGGTGGAGCTGGTCCTGATGATATGGGCATGAATGAACCAACCCTGAGAGCAAAAGAGTGGGATTGGGTTGCATGATGTGAATTTCTCACCCAATAAAATTAAAACAAAGAAACAAACAATACATTGACACATCAGGCCCCTGCAATAAACCTGATGTCCTGTTTCAATCACAGGGTACCACATGGTAGAAAGAGAACTGAGTTCTGAATGATGTCTTATGATTTGTATATGAACACCATGGTATGCGCATACACATAAACACATACGCACATGCACACACACATACACATGCACATGTATAACACAGACATACAGAAGCACACAATAAATAAAGAAATATTAATACTAAAAATAACAGCCTCTCAGAGACTATCAGCATTTCTTTTTTTTTTTTTTATAACTGAATAAAGGTTTAATAAAGAATGTGTATTACAGGAGAAACAGAAACAGAAAATTCTCAGAGAATCTCCAACCTGAAGTGGAAGGGGCAACATTTTTTTTTCTTTTTTTTTTTCTTTCCATTTTTTATTAGGTATTTAGCTCATTTACATTTCCAATGCTATACCAGAAGTCCCCCATACCCACCCACCCCCACTCCCCTACCCGCCCACTCCCCCTTTTTGGCCCTGGCGTTCCCCTGTTCTGGGGCATATAAAGTTTGTGTGTCCAATGGGCCTCTCTTTCCAGTGATGGCCGACTAGGCCATCTTTTGATACATATGCAGCTAGAGTCAAGAGCTCCGGGGTACTGGTTAGTTCATAATGTTGATCCACCTATAGGGTTGCAGATCCCTTTAGCTCCTTGGGTACTTTCTCTAGCTCCTCCATTGGGAGCCCTGTGATCCATCCATTAGCTGACTGTGGGCATCCACTTCTGTGTCAACATCAAAGTAAATGGAGAGAAGCTGGAAGCAATCCCACTAAAATCAGGGACTAGACAAGGCTGCCCACTTTCTCCCTACCTTTTCAACATAGTACTTGAAGTATTAGCCAGAGCAATTCGACAACAAAAGGAGATCAAGGGGATACAAATTGGAAAAGAGGAAGTCAAAATATCACTTTTTGCAGATGATATGATAGTATATATAAGTGACCCTAAAAATTCCACCAGAGAACTCCTAAACCTGATAAACAGCTTCGGTGAAGTAGCTGGATATAAAATTAACTCAAACAAGTCAATGGCCTTTCTCTACACAAAGAATAAACAGGCTGAGAAAGAAATTAGGGAAACAACACCCTTCTCAATAGTCACAAATAATATAAAATATCTCGGCGTGACTCTAACTAAGGAAGTGAAAGATCTGTATGATAAAAACTTCAAGTCTCTGAAGAAAGAAATTAAAGAAGATCTCAGAAGATGGAAAGATCTCCCATGCTCATGGATTGGCAGGATCAATATTGTAAAAATGGCTATCTTGCCAAAAGCAATCTACAGATTCAATGCAATCCCCATCAAAATTCCAACTCAATTCTTCAACGAATTAGAAGGAGCAATTTGCAAATTCATCTGGAATAACAAAAAACCTAGGATAGCAAAAACTCTTCTCAAGGATAAAAGAACCTCTGGTGGAATCACCATGCCGGACCTAAAGCTTTACTACAGAGCAATTGTGGTAAAAACTGCATGGTACTGGTATAGAGACAGACAAGTAGACCAATGGAATAGAATTGAAGACCCAGAAATGAACCCACACACCTATGGTCACTTGATCTTCGACAAGGGAGCTAAAACCATCCAGTGGAAGAAAGACAGCATTTTCAACAAATGGTGCTGGCACAACTGGTTGTTATCATGTAGAAGAATGCGAATCGATCCATACTTATCTCCTTGTACTAAGGTCAAATCTAAATGGATCAAAGAACTTCACATAAAACCAGAGACACTGAAACTTATAGAGGAGAAAGTGGGGAAAAGCCTTGAAGATATGGGCACAGGGGAAAAATTCCTGAACAGAACAGCAATGGCTTGTGCTGTAAGATCGAGAATTGACAAATGGGACCTAATGAGACTATCAGCATTTCTTGTGCTGATACTGTGGGTCAGGCACTACCTTGGGCATAGGGAACTTAATAATCACTACAGCAGGCCAAGTGTTGTCAGCCAAGAGCTCCTATTCTCTTTGCAGGGTGACATGACAGAAAGGAAACCAGTTTGTGGTGTTGGCAGTAATAAGAATCAGCAGGAGAATAAAGGAGGGAAACTCTGGAAGGACTGCAGAGAGCAGGTAACAAACTTCTGGCATGTGGAAGTCATTCCAAGACAATGGTGAAGCCAGTGCAAAGGTCCTGAGGTGAGCATGTTCCTGGGGTGCTCAAGGAATAGGAATGTAGAGCAGCAAACCCATGCAGAGGAAATGAGAAGCTTGAAGAAGGATTTATCGCCAGAAAGTGGCAGGGCAGGAATGAGCAGGTCATGTAGAGCCCTCTGAAAACATGAAGGAACCTGTTTGTCACTTAGAGCAAAACAGGGAAGATTAAAAAATATAAGTGGGGAAGATATGTAAACTAATTCACTACTAGATGTGTGACTCTGGCTTCAAGACTGAGAATAGACAGAAGTACCAGCAGGGAAAGTTAGGATGCTGGGGAGAGATCCAGGAGCCTGGCTGGACCAGCAAGCTCCTTGGCTACAATGAGGAGTCAGATAACAGAAGTGTTTATAAGATGGTGTTGGGGCCGGGAAGATGGCTCGGTGGATAAATCCCTTGCTATACAAGCTTGAGGACAGGTGCTCTGATCCCCAGCATCCTCACAGATGCCTGCTGGGCATGGTAACAGGCTTGTAATCCCAGATTTCAGAAACACTAAACAGGAAGTATTCTGGGTTAGCTGCCTAGCTGTACTAGCCACACCCATAAGCTTTCAAGTCAGACACATGAGTCCACTTGCATATGAACATGCACACACACCACACACCTACAGAAAAACAAGATGATGCTGGTGAGATTCAAAACTCAAATGTGATGTTTAGGAGAGTTAGGAGTCAATGCACACACACACACACACACACACACACACACACACAGAGTGTTTGTGGTCTAAGATGCATTTACTGAAATGAACAGCCTGTGGCTGGGCAGGCTACAGGGAAGAAGAGAAAACAAACATATCCAGATCACAAATCTGGGGGCATCCAGGAGCTACTGCTGACCTGGGACCTGTTGGCAGACCTCGGGTCCCACACTAATGGAAGAGGGAACTGAGCTCAGACATGAGTCCTGTGGTCAGGCAGGCAGGGCTTCTGCAAACCTGGAAGAAACTCTCACCCTGACTCCTCCAGCCCAGGCATCTGCAGAGACTTAACAGGAAACAAGCTGAGTAATGTTCAACTTCCACTCCCAGTGTTCAGAGGAAGTACATCTGTGGTTCTCTGATGCCTGCCTTCCTGAAAATGGGCCCGAGTCTCTTTCACTTTTGGAGAACAGTTTCCTAGCTGAGGAGATGTGTTCAAGGACACACACTCCGTAGAGGAGCAGGGTGAGTAGTGGGACCCAGATTCCACCAAGCCACTTAGATGTGGGAGGATAAGGGCTGGTCTCACCACACTAAAACATACTGTGGCAGACGTTGGGCCTGCATCCTAAACACCAGGGCCCAGGGCTCAGGGCCCAGGTTCCCAGCCTCTTCTTGGAGAGTCTGCAGGCCAGCTATGATGGGTGATAGACTTCTCGATTCACCTGTCTGGTTCAGGCATCTGCTCCTGTCATAGCCTATCCTGCACCTTCCTGTCTGCCCTGAATCTGCAGGAATTAGTATCCTGAATGATGAGGTATTCAGAGGGAGGACCAGGGATGAGATATATATTAAGTGTCATATATGCTATTTACAGGGGATGGTGTGGGAAAGTCAAGATCCCCAGAGAGCTAAGTTAGTAAAGAAATTTAGTGAGGAAAACACAGGAAACCTCAACACAGTTGCCTTAGGACTGATAACCACAGCACAGGGGTCAGAGTGTGTCCCCCTATATTATAATCTTGGCTCTTCTGAGGCACAGGCTTCGGTGTCAGATCGGCCTTACCAAGTTCACTTCTGGACAAAAACACAGAACTAATGTTCCTTTTGTCGATAAATCAGGGTCTCTAAGAAATATTGTACCAGTCTGTCCCCTGCATAAGTGTGGCCCTTTGGCTTTCTCTGGGTAATGTGCCTTCCATCAAATTGTTAGTTGGCTCTGTATTGTTCCCTTGTGTGGCACCGAGAGACAGAAGACTTCTAAAGATTCCTTCAAAGCGGCTAGCCTGAACTTAGACTAAGCCTTTATTCCCCCTCTGTCCTGTATCTTTCCAACTTAACCTGGGTCACAATAATGGTTGAACTCCTTAGAGTGGGACATTAGAAAAAGAAGGGATAAGGACATGGGATAGTGAATGTCCTGCATGGTCTATCATGAATCCTCCATCCCTGTGTTCCTGTCCTCCCATCCTCCTGTCCTTGATACACCAGTACCCACTTTTACATCCCCAACCTCATCCTTGATTCCCATCCTCTAATCCTCCCACCCATCATGCTCTGAACCTGCATCTCTCCCTCTTCTTGCTTCTACATTTCCCCACTCTCACTCTCTAGATGCCCCCTCCCACTCCTCCCTCTCCATCAATTTCTCTGCCTAGGCTGAGCCAAGTCTTCCCTGCTGTGGTTCTCCAAATTAAAGAGAGCTAGGTCTCCTGCATACTGCTACTGTGGAGACTAGTGAATTACTTCAAGAACAATACTACTATGCACCAACAAACTCAACAAACTCAAGGGGTTAACACAGCACCCAAGATTTAATGAAGGACCAAAGAAAAAATCTAGTGAATAATGTTTTCCTAAGGATGGGCTTTGGGTTCCCTCTGACTCAGCTCTTTCCCTGGATTTCTCCATTTCTCCTTATCCTCATCCATCAGTTTTACCCCATTCTTTAAAAGGATTACACAAGGACCTCCTGGATCATATCACTGCCATTGCTCAGTCCATATTAGGACAATGGCTTCCCTGGATAGGTGCCTACTGAGATCCCTATCCTCCAATTCATTCACGGCTGTACTCAGCTGTTTCAAAGGCTTCTCCAGATGTAAATGGCAGCAAACACATGATCTATCCAGCAAAGCAGATCAAGTTAAAACTCTCTTTCTGGCACAGGAAATACATCCACAACGTACACCTCCCATAATGCACAGGACAGATCCCAAACTCAGTCATCCTCCTCCCACAGAAAACAATCAGTAAGAGAACAACGCCCATTATTTTTAACTGTCCTTTGGGTGATTAAATAACCTTAATAACATGAAAGAAGATCCTTCGACAAGCTAAGAAACCCCCAACTCAGTGAGGTTCAGCACACCTGCCTTCAGGAAAGCCAACACAGCAGCTAGAACATCCGCTGACATCATTCAGCTGTGAAATGTTAAACATTGCCACAGTTAAACACTCCTGTCCCAGAGTCCCCTCTTCTGCTTTATGAACCCCAGGCCCCTACACCTGGACACACATTACCCACTCCCCAGGGGAGACTTGTGTCTTTCAATTGTTCTGATCAAAGGCCCATCTGACCCTGTAGAGATTTGTCTGTTTTCTTTTATTACCAGGTCTCCTCTATCAGTATCAAATACCCATTCCCAGAAAGAAATTTTGGCAGAGACGAGAAGCCACTGGACTCCTACTTGGAACAACAGAAGAGTGTCTTGAAGTAATAAGAGCACAATTTGCTCAGAGAAGCAGTATCTGAGGGCTCTATCATCATGGAAGAATCCCCACCCAAGCAGAAAAGTAACACAAAGGTTACTCAGCATGAAGGTCAACAAGACTTGAACACAACGAGACATATGAATGTAGAGCTGAAGCACAGACCCAAGCTAGAGAGACACTTGAAGCTAGGTAAGTACACCAAGATCCCAACCCATCACTCTGTGACCCTTTTATCATCTACTTAGCCCTCCTGCCAAGGTTTCCATGGGCAGGACAGCCTCCTGTCAAAGGAGTTCACAAGCCCCAGGAGAGGCTGAAACAGAAAGGCTTTCAGAAGCCCCTAACTGAATTCTAGAGAACACTCTGTTCTACAGAAGTGCATGCTCAGGTTCTCATGTGATGCTCAAAGCCCCTTGGAAGGAGCATCCTGAAGCTGTAATGGAGAGAGTCAGGCAGAAGGTCTCTGAGAAGGTTGGTATAGGGTTTGTTTAGGCCAGCTCTTGAGAAGAACAGTTAGTGACACCAATATTACAAGTCCAGACTTTAGACCTTCAACCCTCCTGAATGTATCCATCTGGGAAGGGGGGAAAGACGAACAGCTGTCTCCTTAGGCTGTAGCAGTTGAGAGATAATCCATGCCAAATATTAAACAGTCTATAATCAATAAATGCTCAATAATTAGAAGTACAAGCCCATGCTATTACTGCTGTTATTATAGTATACAACCCTAGGGGACAGAATATCAGAGCCACACATAGGGAAGATGAGGCTCAGAAAGGAATAGAGACTCACACAGAGGACCAGGGTAGACCCAGGAGAGGTGTGTGAACTTCACGGCCCCAGAGCAGGATCATTTCATAGCAGCACCTGTGAATACCTCATTGTTCCCAATGTGACCATGGAGAAGGGTAGGAGGGCAAGCATGAAGGACCTCAGAAGTTCTCCCCGCCTCCTACCCCTGCCTCTGTGACCAACATACAACCACTGTCTCCTTTCCATAGGACATTCTTCCTCACTACTCAGACTCACAAAAAAAAAAACAGAAAGAAAGAGAGAAAGGGAAAGGGAAGGGAAGGGGAAGGGGGAAGGGGGAGAAGAGAAGAAAAGAGAAGAGAAGAGAAGAGAAGAGAAGAGAAGAGAAGAGAAGACAAGAGAAGAGAAGACAAGAGAAGAGAAGACAAGAGAAGAGAAGAGAAGAGAAGAGAAGAGAAGAGAAGAGAAGAGAAGAGAAGAGAAGAGAAGAGAAGAGAAGACACTCAAAATGCAGTTCCCTACCATACATAGTTCCTCAAAACTACTGAGCTCAGACCATGAGTCTGGGAGACATTTTCAGATCTAAAAGGAGAAATTAATTGAAATCTAACAGATCTGGATGGAGAAGAAAGACTTAGCTCTCCTGAAAGCTATGGATGGGACTTTGAGTCACAGAGATGTGGTTCTTCCCACCTGAGCCTTCCCCTGTATGGAAAACTGGGACAAGGAACTCAAATGAAAGGCCAGAGCAGCATGGTGGAGTGCTAAGAGTCACAGACTAGAAATGATCCTTTGGGCTCTGGTGCGCTGAAATTGCTATTGACAGGTGGGGAAGCTGGAACCCATGTGGGACAGCAGCATGCCTAGCCCAGCTGGCATCCAGAGCTAATATAAGAATCTGAGTGGGCACTGAAAATCCTGGGGATTAGGGAGGTCCTGAAGCTCCAAGAAGGTCTTGTCTATTGAGATGGACCTGAGGAGAGGAGATGCTCCTGCCTCAGCTTCAGCCAGTTTCTTTTACTGAATTCCCTTGATTCATTTGCACTTACACAGGTCATGCAATAGCCTCCCCTTCTTCAGTAGCTATCCCCCTCTCTAGTGTACAAAGTCTAGAGAAAGGTTAACTAGTTCAGGCTCACAACACATAGAGACAGACATAAGGACAGAATCTAGAACAATCAAGGTCTAAGGAGTGGCTTTCTCCTCCTCCATCTGCTTCTGCTCTATAAAAGGCCTGCTTACACCCAACCCTTATCTTTCCTTCGAAGTCCATTCTTCCCACCCCACCTTGAGCTGGCAGAAACACAGATCAAAGCCAGCCTGAGCTACACAGTGGAATCTATTTAAAGCTATTACCCAGGAGTACTAGAAGCTTATCATGTTATTGTGAAGGAAGCAGTTTATACAGGAAAGGCCCACAGATCAAGAATGGTCCATCAGGGAACAAAAGCAAGAGCAACAATGATTGACACGGCTAGTCACATGTGCTAGTTGGGGAACAGAGACAGAGGAATGCTGCTATTCAACTCACTTTTCCTTTCCTTTCAGTCCAGAACTCCAGCACTAGGAAAGGTGACACCTAAAAATAGGGTGGACCTATCTCAGTTAACCTAACCTATCCCTCACATAACGTCCCAGAGATATTTGTTCTGGGTGCTTCTAGATCCAGTGGTTTTGACAATGCTAGCCCTGACACCATCTCACAGGATCATTGTAAGAGTTCAAAGTGTAAGTATCATAAGCCCTGTGGGAGTTCTGTAACTAGATGCCTCCTCCATGTCCTTTCTCACTAGGAGAACCTATACACTCTTTCACCAAGCTTCTCCAGCCCCAGCCCACCAGAGCATGAGTTTCCAGGCCAACTTACCCAATCTTTCAACATCAGAGGGGGTGACCGAGGACTGGAAACCTCAATCCAACCTACCACTAGCAATCAAGAAGGTTCAAGTTGACCTCTGGCTGAAAGTTTAAACTCACTGCCCAAGTGAGATGAGTTCCTTAAGGTGACACAAAGACATGGGCAGAGTACACAGCAAGAACCCAAGAACTGGATAGCTCTAGACAGAACCTTAGAAATCCTGCCCCTGGGGTCTCACTGTTGGGCCTCACTACTGCTCCCAGGAGGCCCTTGGAATTAAAGGTAGTGTCTTCCCTGTGTTCATGAGAACACAGCTTGGCTTTCTGAGCAGGAAAGTGGCAAACAGGAGAATCCATTCCTAATCATTTAAGTGGCCAAGGGGTAATCAAGAGTTTCCTGACCACACCATTCATACCAGGCTCAATGCCAGGCTTCATGCCAGGACTTAACTTACATCACACTCACACTTCAATCTCACAGCCAACCTTGAGAGAGAGAATACTATTGTCCCGCCTTGGGGACAAGGAGGGCAAGGGTTCTCGAGATAAAGGCTCATAGTTGAAGAACAGTTGCTTTCCCTCACTGTCATGATTCACACCCATTTTTGTAAATACACATTTATTAATTAATTGGAATAATTGTTTTTTACTTCTTCTCTCTTACAACACATTCTGGCTACAGCCTCCTCAGACTCCATTCCCCCCTAATTCCCTCTCACACCTCCACATCTCCCTCCCAATCCACTCCTGCTCCACTTCCCTTCAGAGAAGAGTAAGCTTCCCAGGAATATCAACTGAACACAACATTCAAGATGAAATGAAACCAGGCACAATCCCTCATGTCGAGGATGACCAGGGAAACCCAGTAGGAAGAACAGTGTTCCAAGAACAGACAATAATCAAAGACATTGCCTCTCCCACTCTTTGTAGTCCCTGAAAAATACCAAACCAAACAACCATAACATGTATGTAGAGGACATTTATAGTTTAGACCCATGCAGGCTCCATGACTGCCACTTCAGTCTCTGTGACACTCTGTGAACCCTGCCTAGTTGATTGTGTTCCATGGGCTCTGATCATCTGTTGTCCTTAAACCCACAAGCACCTACCATCCTTTCTCTCCCTTTTCCAAGGGGTTCCCCAAGCTCCATCTAGAAATCCTGCACCTGCAGTCTCACTTCTGGACCATGGCACTGCTCCCAAGAGGCCCCTGGAATTAAGGGCAGTGTCCTTGCCCTTATGTCTGCCTGTGGGTCTCTGTATTTTCTCCCATCAACTTCAAGAGGAAAACTCTCTGATGGTGATGGAGCTAAGGCAGCAACCTCTGAGTACAACAGAATATCATTAGGAATCATTTCATTGACACGGTATTGTTGTTCCATCATGTTTGGTTCTAGCCTAGGTCTCTAGGCCATCAAGCTTCCAGTTCCTCGTCATCCAGGCCTGTAGACATGGGCTTCCTCTTGTGACCAGGGCCTTAAGTTAGAACATTCATTCATTGAGCACTCCCTCAAACATTTTGCATGTGGGACAAAGGTTTTGTGAGTGGGTTGGTTTTCCAGTCCCACAACTGGAAGCTTTCCCTAGTTACAAAAAAAAAATGAATTATGTAGGCTCCATACCCACCAATGCTGGAAACCAATTCATTCCTCTCTCCTCCTCTCTCTGGCTTCCTATCAGTCTGATAACTTTACCATCCGATAAGGTTGTGTCTCATGGCTTTTCTTTCTTTTGTAGCATTCAGTAACCTCTCTATACTCTGTATATTTAACATTGTAACTATCTGTCCTGGGAAGTTGCTTTTCTGCTACTTTCTATTGGTGTTTGTTGGTTTGGTTGGTTTGGTTTTATTTTTTGTGCGTCTTGTACCTATAGGAGTTTGTCTTTCTAGGTTTTTTTTATTGAAGATCTGGCCTGTGCATTGACCTGAAGGTCCCTCCTCTCATTCAATTTTGCCTAAAAATGGAAGATTTGTCATTTTGTGGTATCTCCACACTTCCTTCCTGTTTATTTGGGGTTTTTAATCAATTGTTAAAATATTATTTACTTGTATGGTCTAACTTCTATGCATTTTATTCTATCTTCTACTTTATGCATCCTACTTATAAGACTTTCTTTGAATTTTGTAATTTTGTTGTTGAGTTTTTCAATTTGACCTTCATTCAGTTCAGTTTACTTCAATATTCCTATCAGTTTTCAAACCACACTTTTTAAATCATTATTGTTTCTTTCAGCATTGTGTTCTTATTTTCTAGCATATCACTTGGGCCCCTACCATCTTAGAGTTAATTCTCTTCAAGTTCATTGAGCCCTTTGTCTCTGACATCTTTAAACTCCATAACTTTCTCAGGTCTTGATTGCCACTAAGTTCCATGTCCTGGTTCATCTTGTTAATTCTCACTGTAGAATGTTTCTTTGGATTGGTGGATTGGGAAGCAGCAAATGTTGTCTTGACTTTTCTCTTCGTTATTGCAATGAGACCAGGGCAGACAGGTTTTTTTCTTTTGTTGACAATTGTTGTTCTATGTCTGACATGGACATACCAAGTTGGGCTGACACACAGGATATATTACCCAGCCTGAACCTGGGGTTAAGTGGGGTGCAGATGGACCTCTCCTGCCTAGGCTGGAATCATGCTTGTAGGACCTAGGGTGAGTGTGTTTGTTGGAGAGGGTGCATTCAGGGTAGGGGCTGACAGACTCACAAGGCTGAACCTGAACACGGGGTGAGCCTGGAGGATAGATATGATGCATAAAATCATGGGTTGACCAGAGATGTTGTGTCATGGAGCACACAGAGAATATGTAGTTCAAAATTGTATCTTTGTGCCATGGACTTGGTAGCATGGAGAGAAGTGCTATGATCTAGTGAGTTACTATGTAGAGGGAGAGCCAGAAAGAGATTAGGATCACTGGCAACCACTGTGCAGTAACCACAATGGAGGGGTACTGTGTCTGGTTCTGCAGATCTAGAATAAATTTCTTTTCTTTAAAAACATCAGACTTTATACACTGTAGCTTGATCACATCCACTCCCAGCTGCCCCTGGACACCCTCCAGCACATGTACTCTTGATCTCATGTCCTCTCCCCTTCCTTATATTTTGTTGATGTTATCATTGGTGTTGATTTGTCTGCTACTCATTGTTGTTTTATTTAAACCTCTCAGTCCAGTCAGTGCTGCCTGGTAGAATATTGACCAAACTTCTTGGTTTACACTTATACATGTCTTGCACAAACAACTGTATCTGTATTGAGTTCATGAGTACAAGTCATGTAATGTGCAGACATGCACATCTCACCGCTCTCCTTCCTGTCCTCCTGCTCTTTCATTCTTTCTGCCGACTCACTTGAAATGTTCCCAGAGCCTTGGTAAAGTCACTTACATATCCCAGTTAAGACCAAGTACTCAACATACACTTAATCAAAATTTTAACTCTGGGTCCTCATGTTAATTGATGGCCACTTCATAAAGAAGCTTATTTGTACAAGGTTGACGTTTGTCTGTGAGTATAAACATAACCAGAAGTCAGTTTACCAATATGTCCATTTGGCAGAACAAAAGTAATAGGCCCTCTCCGAGGGCCCATGGTCTCCTATGCCATGGGCTTTAGATCACGCTTACAATACAAGGTATGAATTACCTTCTGTGGAATTCATATCTAATCAAAATTTCCACAATAGTAATCATAGAACAGTTAGTTACCCGATACACTTCATGCAACTATTGCACTAGTGAGCATTACTTCCCTGGTAGGTCTGTATTGCAGCATTCAAGCTCAGCAACAGGGATTAATTCCATTGATGGCTTTTCTCCCCAAGTGGCCTCATACCATGTCCTAGGACTATAAAATCTAGCCAGCATATATGAAATGTTATGACTGTTCCAACTTCATTTCATTAAGTCCTGAAACAAACAAACAAACAAACAAAATATGTGGTGTCTTCAGCATCAGGGTCTAACTCTAGTTCTTTTAGACTATGAAGAACAACCGCAACAGCCTTCTTTGTGTTTGGAGTCTCTGCTTCCTCCATGACCAGTAACTCTTTGGCAAGTACTCCTTGCTTGGCACTGAGATTTGAATTTACTAACTCATGTCTTCTCAGGACTGTAAGCTCATTGCTCAATAGCCTACATTTATTTAAGTTATATTTTTGAAAAAGTTCAAACTAGTTTATTTCCATAAAGAACATTCATACATTGTTACTCTGGGTTAATCTGGGGTTATCTATCCCCACTCAAGCCTCTCCATTGTCACACAATTCCTACACTCCCTTCAAATTCAAACACAATTTTCATATGAGAAGTGTTCTACTCCTTCTGCACTATTGGTACTCATCAGAGTCTGTGTGTTTTGTACGACCCAGTCTCTGTTTTCTGTCCTGGCAATGGAAACCAAACTCAAACATTTGTTCTTGATTTAACGTGTTCCACAGTTTGCTCCCGGGCATTTTGCTGACCTTTACCTCTCCTGCCCTACTCTTGCTTCCTCCAACCAGCACAGCTGAGGATTCATTCTCCACATTGTGACCAGAGCACAAACTTCATCTCAGCATCTTCAAGGAACTAAAGAAAGACAGGCATTTTTAAAAAAAGACTCTAAATTTGAAAGGGAAGGAGGGGGCTCAGAAGTTCACTGGGATAAGGGAAAGGTAGAAATCATGTAAATGTCAGATGTTTATAGAAAATTCAAGAACTTTACAGAAACATTTGAAAAACAAACATGAAAATCAAAATATGTAAAGCTAGAATGCATATATGACAGAAAAATTGTACCATTTGTCTCTGTAGGCAATGGAATACCTTATTACATAGAATAATTTTTACCTCCATACATTTTGTGTGAGTTTTTTGGCTTTTTTCTTCTCTCTCTCTCTCTCTCTCTCTCTCTCTCTCTCTCTCTCTCTCTCTCTCTCTGTATATGTGTGTGTTTTTCACATCTATGTATATGTATGTTTGCATGTATGAGGGCCTATAAGTGGGGTGTCACACTGTGCATGTACATGTAAGCACACTAAATTGATGTCAGGAATCTTCCTCATTTGGGCTCGTTTTCAAGAAGGCAGAACATTCCATTATCTACACGCCATCTTAATCTGGAGAAGGCCCTGTTTCAGCTTTCTGGGCCTGAAATGACAGAGGAGCACAAAACAAATTCAGCATGTAAAGGGAGTATTGGAATACAAATTTTAATACATATGCTTTGACGGCAAGCTCTTTAACACCTCAGCCATCTTGCTTCCCCCACATGCTTTTCAAGTGTGATAAAACTTGAGGGTTCAGATGTTTGCATAATGGCAGATACATTTCAGCAGGAAAGTCTTGGATAAAGTGCTCTGGAAAGTGCTGTGCCCTCTCTTGGCACTTTGAGGAGACATGTCCTGAGCCAGGCAGAGCTTGGCCACAGACATGAGTGGCCAGCTTGCTGCACTCAAGAGGTGTTAGAAGTTCTCCTACATATTGTGTGAGTTTCTTTGTGAATGTGTTACCTCACTCAGGATGATGCCCTCCAGGTCCATCCATTTGGCTAGGAATTTCATAAATTCATTCTTTTTAATAGCTGAGTAGTACTCCATTGTGTAGATGTACCACATTTTCTGTATCCATTCCTCTGTTGAGGGGCATCTGGGTTCTTTCCAGCTTCTGGCTATTATAAATAAGGCTGCTATGAACATAGTGGAGCATGTGTCCTTCTTACCAGTTGGGGCATCTTCTGGATATATGCCCAGGAGAGGTATTGCTGGATCCTCCAGTAGTACTATGTCCAATTTTCTGAGGAACCGCCAGACTGATTTCCAGAGTGGGTCAGGCCAGAGAAATCAGGAAATCAGAGCTGATATTGAAAGAAGTAGGGACAGTTCTGTTTTTTCCAGCTGTAGAGGTCTTGGTGGAGATAGGATTATAGAGGTAGTTTCAATCTGGATATTGCTACAAGGGAGCAAGAACAAAAACAGCCTCCTCGCTGTCCCCTGAATTTTTTGATCTTAGCCATTCTGGATGGTGTGAGGTGATGATAAGTGGATATTGCCCCAAACCTAGGATACCAGATATAAGATATAATTTGGCTAAACACATGAAACTCAAGACAGAATGAATACTGAGGTGGTGGACACTATGGCCCTCTCCTGTAGGATTTTGGAACAAAAACCCATGGGAAGGAGTTACAGGGAGACAAAGTTTGGAGCTGAACGATGAAAGGATGGACCATGCTATGAACTGCCATATTCCAGGCGATCCACCCATAATCAGCATCCAAACGTGACCCAATTGCAGTACACTCGCAAGATTTTATTGAAAGGACCCAGATGTAGCGTCTCTGTGAGACTATGGGCGCGTGGCCTTGTGTGTGCCCAGCAAACACAGGAAGTGATGCTTCGACAGTCACTTAAGAGGTATGAACTAACCAGTACCCCGGAGCTCTTGACTCTAGCTGCATATATATCAAAAGATGGCCTAGTCGGCCATCACTGGAAAGAGAGGCCCATTGGACTTGCAAACTTTATATGCCCCAGTACAGGGGAACACCAGGGCCAAAAAGGGGGAGTGGGTGGGCAGGGGAGTGGGGTGGTGGATATTTGGGACTTTTGGTATAGCATTGGAAATGTAAATGAGCTAAATACCTAATAAAAAATGGAAAAAAAAAGAAGTTCTCCTACAGAAAAGAGTAAGTGAAGATCTATTGATCCTGATTTCAGAGGAAAGTTGGCCCCTGAAGCCAGGCCCTCAAGTACTAATTTTGGGAACTGTGGCTACACTAGGTGCTCTCACCAAATTATTTCCAATACCTGGTCCATAGCAATACAACCAGCTGTATTGTACTTTGGGCAACAGGACAGTACTGAGGAATGAACTTGGATCCTGTTCCATAGGTCATCCTGATGTCTGTCTTGTCTTGAGTTCCTTCAAATGAAGATGCTGAGATAAGATTCGCACTCTGGGTAAAGCTGGAAAGACGACTCCTCAGATACACTGGTTAGAGGAAGCAGGAAAAGAACAAGGAAGGTGAAGCAAGGCAGAGTGCTCAGTTCCAAACTAGAGCATGTTAGATCAAGAAAAAAAAATGTCTAGTTTGGTTTCCATTGCCAGGACAGAAAGCAAAGAGTGGGTAAACTTTTTTGTTCTTTTTTTTTTTTGTAGATTGATTGTGTTACTCATTGAATGACTGATTGACTAAAAGATTGATGTATTGATTGACTGTTTTCTAGGATGGTTTCAAATTCCCCATATGGAAAAGCTGGGCCTGAGCTCCTGATTCTCCTGCCTCTGTCTTCTGAGTGAGGAATTACAGAGCACCATGCTTGGTGATGTTTTGTCAAACCTGTATATTAATTAAAGTCTGGAGGCTGTATGTCTAATACTGAAAACTTGGTTACTCAGCCTCAAAGAAGGGCACATAAAGGCAAAAAGGTGGCTGCCAGAAAGGAAAAGTACCTATTCCCACAACAGTTTGCCCATTACTGAAAGAAATTATTGTTCAATTATTAAGGGTCCTGTTCCCCATGACTCCAAACACCTCTACACTAGACCTGTATTCCTTACACCTGAGTGTTCCTTAATCCTATGTTGACAACTGAGTTTCAAACTCAGTGTTTGATGGGTCAAAACACATCAAAACAGTTGCCAGAAACAAGGCTTGTTGTGACCAAAGAAATCTGGACTACAGTACAAAATACACCCAAGATGTCCAAGACTGGGGAGAGGGGACCAAGACTATACACTGAAATATGGACTCTATCACATTTCTAGATCTTCCCATCAGAACCACAATCTCAAGACTTCAGGATGAAGTTGTCAGGAATGCAATGGTGGCTCCAATAGGATCTGTCAGGAGCAGACATCCACTTGCCTGTCTGTTATATCCCCCACTACTCCATGGCCTCCTACAGGGAAAAACCCCAGCCACCAAATTACAGATGAGAAAGATGATCTCAGTGGAGATACTGGATTATCTCTTAGGATGAATGAAGACAGAGATATGTCTGTGAACTCATGATTTACTCTCATTCCTCAAGACCAGGTCTGGCAGAGGGTAAGAAGTTGATAAATAGCTGAAGCAGAAATGAAAGTCAGAGCGCATTATTATTAGTCACATGACACTTGAAGTAGAATCTTCTACTCTAAACTCACGTTTTCTGCCCTACACTGTTCAGAATATTCCAGTGCCCACAGACTATATGTGGTACAGCCTAGACAGATGCCTAAATGCATCAGGATGATAAAGGGTCGCAAAAGGGAAGGAAGGAAGGAAGGAAGGAAGGAAAGAAGGAAGGATTGACTGAATGATCACACAACACTAATGTTTACTCTTCTGCTCAAACTTTCCCTTCCATTTAGGAATGATTCCAGTAGTATATATGAAGCAGGGAGAAGAGATACTTTACCCAGCACAGTCATTGAGAGAGGAGAATTTGATCCAAAATTTCACAAGCCTACTACTCCTTCAAAAATTGTGCCCAAAAGACCCAGAGAACATGGTCAGGAAAAGCTGGGCTTCATGTATACCAGAAGAAGGAGGACATATGATTAATATCCAAGACTTATTTGGCCCAAATATAGGTACTCAGAAAGAGCCTCAATTAGTCATAATAGAAGGGGCTGCTGGGATTGGGAAGTCAACACTGGCCAGGCTGGTGAAGAGAGCCTGGAAGGAAGGCCAGCTTTACAGGGATCACTTCCACCATGTCTTCTTCTTCAGCTGCAGAGAGCTGGCCCAGTGCAAGAAGCTGAGTTTGGCTGAGCTCATAGCACAAGGCCAAGAAGTGCCCACAGCTCCCATAAATCAGATCCTGTCTCACCCTGAGAAGCTGCTCTTCATCCTGGATGGCATAGATGAGCCAGCATGGGTCTTGGCAGACCAGAATCCTGAGCTATGTCTGCACTGGAGTCAAAGACAGCCTGTGCACACACTGTTGGGCAGTTTATTAGGGAAATCCATCCTTCCTGAGGCTTTCTTCTTGCTCACAACTCGCACCACAGCTCTACAGAAGTTCATTCCTTCTTTGCCAATGCCATGTCAGGTGGAAGTCCTAGGATTCAGTGGGATTGAACGGGAGAACTATTTCTACAAATATTTTGCAAATCAAAGACATGCAATTACTGCTTTTATGATGGTTGAGTCTAACCCAGTTCTCCTGACCCTGTGTGAGGTTCCCTGGGTGTGCTGGTTGGTCTGCACTTGCCTGAAAAAGCAGATGGAGCAGGGTAGAGTGCTCTCACTGAAGTCACAGACCACCACAGCCCTCTGCCTGAAATACCTTTCCCTGACAATCCCAGATAAGCACAGGAGGACCCAGGTAAAAGCCCTCTGCTCATTGGCTGCTGAAGGCATCTGGAAAAGAAGGACCCTGTTCAGTGAAAGCGACCTCTGTAAGCAAGGGTTAGACGAGGATGCCGTTGCCACTTTCCTGAAGACTGGTGTCCTTCAAAAGCAGACCAGCTCTCTGAGCTATAGCTTTGCCCACTTGTGTCTCCAGGAGTTCTTTGCAGCAATTTCTTGCATCTTGGAGGATAGTGAGGAAAGACATGGTAATATGGAAATGGACAGAATTGTGGAAACACTGGTAGAACGGTATGGAAGACAAAACCTGTTTGAGGCACCCACTGTGCGTTTTCTGTTTGGTCTTTTGGGTAAAGAGGGATTGAAAGGAATGGAAAAGCTCTTTTCCTGCAGCCTTCATGGAAAGACAAAGTTGAAACTACTATGGCACATCCTAGTGAAATCCCAACCCCATCAACCACCTTGTCTGGGTTTGCTCCACTGTCTCTATGAAAATCAGGATATGGAGCTCCTGACACATGTGATGCATGATCTTCAAGGAAGAATAGTGCCCGGACCAAATGACATTGCACACACAGTGTTGCAGACAAATGTGAAGCACCTGGTGGTACAGACAGACATGGAGCTCATGGTGGCCACTTTCTGCATTCAGTTCTACTGTCATGTGAGGACTCTTCAGCTGAATATGGAAAAACAGCAAGGATATGCACTGACATCCCCAAGGATGGTTCTGTGAGTATTCAGACACAGTCCTCTTTCCCGATTCCCTGTGTATCCCATGAGCCCACATGTTCTGAACATTTCTCTTCAGTGTGCTGAATATTCTCTTCAGTGTGCTTGATTAAGGAATGGTACTATTTCTTGTCTCTTCCTTTCGCCTTGGTTAGGACTGCCCACCTTCTTTGATTCAAATCATCTTCACCCTTCACTGAGTTCCAATAACCACAGTTACTGGTCCTCCCTATTCACATGCTTTCTCTCTGAAAAAGAGCTCATTCCTGCACACTCTATCTGATGTTCACTCAAAAATGACCTTGACCCTGACATCTTTTCCCAAAACCTCAGAATGCATATGTATGGGAGTCCCTATGTATTCACTGCCCAGATAATATCTGTAGGTGTCAAAGAAGGCAGCCTGGCCCTGGCACTCTCCTGAAAGGCTCCCTAACTTTCTGCCAATCCCAGCAGCAAGGTAGACTTCTTCCAGGGTTTACTACCCCTGTACAACAATGGTAACTTAGTATTAGTATGTACCTTGCCTCCCTCTATGTGATTTGCCCCATAAATATTCATTATTATTTTATGTAATGGCCTACCAATCACAAGAGAAGAAGTGCACATATTACCCAAGGACCACAGAAACTGGGAGAGAAGACAGCCACCTACTCTAATTACATAGGGAGTGACTCTTGCCATGAGGAAGGGCATAAGGAGTATTGGGGAAGGGGGTGTTTATTTACATGGAGAGATCTCAGGGGTACTAAAGTTTTTAATTAAGTATTCTGTTTAATGTGTTGAAACATTTTCTTCTAATAATCTGAGCTGGACTTGCTGGCATAACCCTGAAATTTCATCATTCAGGAGGTAAAAGCAGGAAGAGTCTTGGCTTCAGGACTTTGACACTAGTTTTTACAAGAAAGAAAAATCTCCTGTGAAAACCAAATGACTTGAAAGTAGTGGAGTAACTGTGAGAGAACCGGATGGGTGAGGAGAAGGGGGAAGTAGGGCAAAGAGCAGTTGTTCCCTAATTTCTTTCTTAGCCCATTGGCTGTTTGGGTTTTTGGTTGGTTGGTTGGTTGGTTAGTTGATTGGTTGGTTTTATATGAGAGTTACAGGTAGTTTTTGGTTTGTTGCATTTTTGTTTGTTGTTGTTGTTGTTTAACTTGTTAGGGTTTTGGGGTGTTTTGTTTTTGTTTTCTTTTGCTTTTTTTGCCTTTTTGGTTTCCTTATTTTGTTTTGTTTTGCTTCTTTTGTTCTGCTTTACTTAATTTTGTATCCAGCTGTGTTTCTGAAGGTATGGGAGAGTTCTCTGGTAGAACTTTTGGGGTTACTACCATATTATCTGAGAATAGTGATTCTTTCACTTCTTCCCTTCCAGTTTCTATTTTTGGTCCCCTTTAGTTGTGTAATCGATCTGGCTAAAACTTCAAGTTATATATTGTATAGATATGGAGACAATGAACTGCATTGTCTTGTCCCTGATTTTAGTGAAATTGCTTTAAGTACCTCTACATTAATTTGATGTTGGCTATCAGATGGGTGTATTCTGGCTTTATTAAGTTTAACTATGGGTCTTATATCCATGATATCACCAAGAGTTTTACCAAGAAGGGCATTGGATTTTGTCAAAGATATTTTCAGCATCCAAGAATTTGGACCGAAAGAACACATAGAAGGCTAGTGAATTCTGAGCATGGCATCCCTGTGCCTGGGGCTCGGGTAGATAGAAACCCATTTACTATATGGGGCTCTGCACAGATCATACACATGCAATTCACATGACTCTGCTACCTCTCTGTCCCCTCAGGTACAGGTGGACCCCAATCACTAATGCCAGTTGGGAGATTCTCTTCTACAATCTTAAATTCACCAGAAACCTGGAGGGGTTGGACCTCAGTGGAAATTCACTGAGATATTCTGTAGTGCAAAGTCTCTGTAACACCCTGAGATACCCTGGCTGCCAACTAAAGACCTTGTGGTGAGTCTGGACTGAGTTCACCCCTGAAGCAGGGGTAGATGGGAGGAGACTGAAGGCAAAGAATATCTAGGCAGAGGCTTGGTATTTGTCAGATATTCACTGAACTTTCATTACCATAGCTATAACACATGCCAGACTGGTTAAAATAAACAAATGGATGTTCTGTTCGTGGGGAACGTGAAAGATTGCATTCATCAAGAAATCCCATTAGCTAATGATAACTCTGGGCTCATGAGGGCTTCAGTGGAGCACACTTCCTGAGGACATAGGTAAAGCAGAAGTGAAGAATACAGAGGCAAAGGGAAGCCTGAGGGGAGAAAGTTCCAGGTCTGAGGAAGGGCATCTCCCCATTTCCCCCTATTGTCTGCCCTTATTATCAGGCTTCTCCATTTCTATGGGCTTTATCTTGATTAATATCTCACTTAATGAATGAGATCCTGCCTTATTCTAAGTCTTCTGAATTTCATGTCACGTGACTCTTGAAATTTAGCAGTGAAAGGTCCTAGGCCTATGGAGCTCTGCCATGGCTAATGGTACTTGAGCATTGGTACTGACCCTATATCCATTGCTCCTGCAGCTTAGCTGCAGAGAGCTTGGCATTCTCTACATAGACCAGAAAAGGCACAACAGAGAGCTAACCACTGGTCTCTCCGAATGCCAAGAATCACAAAGAGAGACCAGAGATAAGTTTTCAACAGGAATGAACCCTGGATAAGATGACAGTGACCATCTCCAATGCAGGCTTGTTAAATGCAGCCTCACATCCAGATACTGCTCACTCCTGGCCTCAGTGCTCAGTGCCCACTCCAGCCTAACTGAGCTATACCTGCAGCTGAATGACCTGGGTGACGATGGTGTGAGGATGCTGTGTGAGGGGCTCAGGAATCCTGTCTGCAATCTCAGCATCCTGTGGTAAGCAAGCCGTACATTCCCTTTCTGGACATAAGGAGGGGAACGGACATAGGTGAGTTCCCAGATGACAAAACATAGAAAAGAAAAGGGATAGATATATCATAGTTAACCTGGCTCCTGACCAGCTGTCCCACTTAAACCCTTTGATTAGGCAAGTCACTGTTTTCTGGAAAACTCAATGCCCTCATGGATTAAATGGAATGTGATACCCATCTCATGGACATGTAATGTATATTACATAGTACATATGAAATAGCATACAATATACATATATAAAAAAGATACTAAGTAAGTAGCTGGGCATGGTGAAATCATATGCATTACCATGGCTGTATATAGTAAAGGACTCTCAGAATTGCCTTATTCCAGAACAGTGCCTCTATCATTTATCCATTCATTAATTCATGTATGTAGGCATTCATATTAGGTTCCCTGTGTGCCAAGCATTGGTGCAGGACTTACACAAACACAACACAAACAAATGTGGCTCAGTTTTCTGAATTATGTGGAAAGAGACATACATTGATCACCCATCAGCCTATGACTCTGTATTGAAGAGCTGCTGGATGCTATTTGGTCAACAATATTATAAGAGTATAATTCTGTAAAAGGCATAATTTTTCTCAATGGCCCAAATGGATCTCTGAGGCCTGAAGGAGAAATAGACCTTGGTTCAGGCCACATTAGGCCAGAAGCCCATGCAACTTCTTCCTCTCCTTTCCCTCCACCTCCCCAGCACATAGGCATTTTCTAGAAGAACCCTTCCCAAAGGTTGCTAGCCAGTATCCTTTATGAGCTCAGAGAAACACAGAGGATCCAGACTCCTGTACCCAAAGCCTGCTTTTTGTTCCAGCCATTTGGAAAACTCAGGCAAACATGCACCCTAGGACTTCCCTCTGTCTGGCCTTCAGCTACAACTCTCAAACCTAAAGGAGCAGTTGAGCAATGAAGCCCAATTTATTTCCTCCCCTCTGGTAGGTGAAAAGGACCCACATGCTCAGCACATTTTTAGCCATAATGGTTCTTCACACACTGAAGAACATGACCAGGACTGGCCTCCACTGTAAGTCTGCCTCCCAGACAACTCAGTTACATGTGAATCCTTAGTTGACCCCTTATCTGACCTGAAGGGTTCCAACACCAAGAGAGTGTATCATGAAGCAGGACTCTGTCATTGCACAGTCTCTCAAAGGAAGAGGAGACTTTCCCCTTATGCCTTATCTGTGCCTCACAGCAGGAAGAGTGGGAGTGATGTATCCATACATAGAAACTGAGGACTCTGAAATGCAGAGAAGACAGGAACTACTCTAACACCATCAGCCTAAAACCTGAGGGTAATAAGAATGGACCAGAGGACCTTGGTACTGCCCTCTGTGTAAGAAAAAGCTCTCCTTCCTTAACACTAGAGGCATGGAGGCAGGAGGTGAGATCTTTCCTTCAAGGCTGAACAAGTCTCACTTAGATTGCATCATGGACATATCACATTTGTAGCCTGCTTGTCTGTCTCTGTCTCTCTCTCTCTCTCCCTCTCCCTCCCTCTCTCTCTTATCTCTCCTTTATCTTGCTGTTAGGTCAATGAAAAGACTCAAAGAGACTCCTTACTAGCTCCATCCACAGACAACAGAGTCCATGATGCTGGACTTTGACTTCTCAAGATTTTGTGGAGGATACCAGAAGAAACAGCTCCCTCTTGTGCTTACAGGCTGGACCTGTCTTCTCTCAGTGCCCAGGTGATTACAGAGCTCAGGACACTGGAGGAAAAGAATCCGAAGCTGTACATCCGCAGCATATGGTGAGGGGGAGGGGGAGAAAATTCCCTCTTGTCAGTCTGGCCTTATGTAGCTGGTTCAAAGCTAAGAGATGGGGAAAAGGTACCGAGGAGGGAAAGATACACAGAGCCTGAAAAAAAAAGAACACCTCAGTGATAGAAGTAAGGAAGGGTTCTGTATGTAGGGAGGTCGTATGAGATTTAAAGAAAAAGTAGAATCCTGTAACTTCCCTACTTAAGTTCTTCCATCAGAAAAAAATAATATGAAAGGGTAAATTAAGGAGAACAAGAAGTTAAGCTGGCTTTTGTGGCAATTTTGTCAGAGCCCAGACATCTACATTGTCTTGATGCTATTGACCCCTTCATGAAGGCATAGCCATCATGATATCATTTTGTCTGACCCTTCATCCTGCACTGTAGCATTGTGTTGAGCATTAACTTCTAATATGTGAACACAGGGGAACACATTCATATAAAGCAAAAGAGGTGTTTTCGATTTTCCTGGTTCTGGCACCATGGGTGCACAGGAGGATGGGGGCCTTCATACAGTTGTGGCTCAGAGAAGAAGCATGGACAGAGTTCAAATTCAGAAGAGTTGGATTTTCTGTAGCGATACCATGGGCATGTCCCTAGCTTTTCCTGACATCTGAGGGAAATAATATGTCTATGTGTAGGATGCCACACATGATGGTCCCCACTGAGAACATGGATGAAGAAGCTATCCTGACCACATTCAAGCAGCAGAGACAAGAGTCAGGTATGTGAAGGGATCAAACACAGTGCATGTGAGTTTAGGTTGCAAGAGCATCTGTAGGAGGAAGTCATTATTTCTTTTTCTTTTTTTAATTTTTTCATTTTATACACAAGTATTACATTGACATTATTTCTGCCCCTCCATCTAGTCACTCCAAATCCTCCTATACTGCATCCACAAACTCTCAAATTCCGATTCTATTCTTTAATATTACTCTTGTTAAATATATGTGTGTTTATAGGTATGTATACTTGTGTATACATAAATACAGCCTGATGAGTCTATTTTCGGTTGGATATGTATACACACACAGGCTTGATAACCTATCAGGGAGCACTTGCCTGGGGAAGACTGACATTGTCTCTCACCTGCAAGATGTTAATATAGCTCTTCACTTAGGCACAGGACATTACAAGATTTCACTCATACACAGTAGCATGTCAACTAGGGTTTTCATTGGCTATACCTTGTTGAGACAGTAATATTGGTGAGATTTCATGGGTTCTATGTCACACACAGAATAAATTATCAGCAATAAATGTCTTGGAAGTGTTTAATATGCTTCTTTCCCTGACATGGGACAGTACAAGCCATAACAACAAGCCCCATCCTTTACAAAATCTTCAACACCTAGAACAAAGACAGAATACTGCTTCTTTCTCTCCCAGACCTGGTGGCAACTGCTGCCCCTCTCTCAAGTATGTAGCTTATATCAGGTTCTGTACCAGGTGTCACTTTCTCCTCCTGATCTGTTATTCACATTTATATCCTTGCCCATCCACCTTTGGTATTATGTTGTTTTCTCAACATACACACACACACACACACACACACACACACACTCACTCACATGTAAGCTACAGTTCTCTGTCCCACATATCTATGTGTGTACATACATACACACATATTTTTATCCCCTTGTCTCTGGTGTGTGTGTGTGTGTGTGTGTGTGTGTGTGTGTGTGTGTGTGTGTGTGTGTAGCAGGGAGCTAGCTGAAGGAGTAGTGATACAGATTGCAGAAGCACTTCCTGCTATGGTCAAGGTTGACCAGACCAGAAAAGGTTTCAGTCATGTTACATTTCTGGAGAAGGCAGAGAACATAAAGTGACCACTGCCTGACCTCTTCTACAGGAATGGGAATTATAACTTGTACTACTAAGGAGCTCATATCCATCTTCTCCTAATTCTCCAGGAGACAAACCCATGGAAATTCTGGGGACTGAAGAAGACTTCTGGGGTCCTACAGGACCTGTGGCTACTGAGCTGGTTGACAGAGTGAGGAACCTATACCGGTGAGTAAGTTCTGCCTGGCAAAGGCTGGCTTTTCCCAGTCCACATTCCATAAAGGAATACTACAGAGAGCATCTACTTATCTCTACAGTGTCTTCTATTTTTCTTGCCAGTACAGGAGGCTAAGCCAGGACTGGAATAAGAAGTTTGGCCTGTTGAAAAAATAGGGGTATTTTTCTTAAAATTTTTTCAGACATTTACAAAACAGGAAAGCACAAGAACATTCCTGAACAACTACTCAGAGCCATCAACCATTTTGCAAATTTGCTTTGACTACTCTCAATCTTCTTTGTCAACACTGTCACAGTATTGTAAGTCTAAGATACCATATTATTTCACACACAATAATTTCACTATAAATTCCCCATGATTAAGATAGAACTTCATCTTCCACACCAGAACTCTTACCACATCAACTGTGCTGAACTGAATCCATCATTTCATCTAAACAGTCTAACCATCTAATCAACTTTGCTCATTAACTGAACTGTGTGGTCTTCTGGTGATTAGTTTATTCCTGGTATACATAGCATCTCTCATTTCATTACATTCTGGTTCTCCTGTCCATAAATTCACCTTAAAACTCTGTTCTCTCTGCACTCCTGCTTCACTAACAACCATGGTGATCAAGAGCCCATTGAAGCTGAGAACATGACTACGTGTATGGTAGCTCTGTCCTCTAAGTATTCTAGTCTCACAAATAATAACTGACTAAATACACAACCATGGTATCTTCCACAACCTGTTACACTCCTCCAACACTGTCACATTCACTGTCCCAGCTGTAGAAACTGTCACTTTCAATTTCTACTTGTCTATCTACCTAGCACCAAGCATGGAGCCTTGGAAAAATCAATGAAGATCTTGGTAAGGCATTGTGTTAATGCCAATGGTTTATCACTAATATCAGCAGATAGACATTCTTTGATAAATATACTCTTTCAGAATATAAATACTAAAAACCAAAATTGTGCCTCCTTAGATCAGTCTTAATCTAGTGTGCACAATGTACTAGTTTTATCCTCTGAAATTTACACACACACCTATTTCATCACTCTCATCACCATCACAGAGAGAACTGACAGCTCCATACCTGTGTTACATATAGATTTATATTACATAACTCAATACCTATAGTTCTCTAAGATGATGTTGTCATTACCCCTATGTACAGATGAGGAAACAGTTGTGAAGTGATTAATCAGGTTTCCACATAGACAGCAGAGGAACAAAACTCAGGGCCAGCTGCCTGAAGTCTGCTGTGTCCCAAGCTCTACACTGGGTCTGCACACAACAGATGAATAGTCCTGGTTTTAACTGGTATATGCCTCTCCCTCTTCCAGAGTTCAATTGCCCATGGCTGGTTCCTACCACTCTCCCAGTACAGGACTCCACTTTGTGGTGACAAGGGCAGTGACAATCGAGATTGAATTCTGTGCCTGGAGCCAATTCCTGGACAAGACTCCCTTGCAGCAGAGTCACATGGTGGTTGGACCTCTGTTTGACATCAAGGCTGAGCAAGGAGCTGTGACTGCAGTGTACCTCCCTCATTTTGTGTCCCTCAAAGGTAACTAAGTTAAGTTTAAGGAAGAGGTGGTAATAATGGATGGGCTTGACAGCAGATTCTAGGATCATAGGTGATGAGGAAAAGTTTATCCTAAGAATGGATGGAGGCTCATAAAGTGCCCACCCTCAGTGATTTTTCAAAGATTCCTTCAGAAGGAATTCTGATGAACACAGGGTCCCAGTGAACAAGCTCATAAAGAAAGACATTACTGCAGCCCTGTGATCATAGCACTAACAACTTATACGAATCAGGAAATTTCTGGTCTTAAACATGAAAGTCCAGCATGCCATGCTCCCCTCAAATCCATGGAAAAGCACGGCTACTGTTTTTGCTAGCAACCAGGGAAGTTGAAAAGATACAGCACCTTCTGGGATTCTGTCTAAATTGTCACAGCACAAAGAAGGGGTAATTCTAGAATCTGGTATAAGGTCTGAGGCTGCTTAGGGAAAAGCTAGTCCCCAAACTGTCACACAATGTACATTTTTGTGTCATAAAGTTCCATCTGAAATTATTTTCTGGCATGTTGTTGATGTAAAGAGCAACCTGAAACATGTCATGGAGGAGACATTTCATTGTCTCATTTCTTGGTGATTTTCCATTCCAAAGCAAACACCTGAAAGAAAATATTTTTCTCTGTTAAACAACACTCACTGAAATACTGTTTGTTGTGATGCAATTTGGAAGCAATCTCAGGAGAAAAGAAAGGCAAGCAGTGAATTACACAGTTGTGTAGGGATCACATCAAGCTGACATGTGACATTCATCATCATAGTTCTACCCTTTGTGAATTTGACACCCAAGCAAATCACTTTCAATGTTAACTTTCCACTTTGTCTCTAAAGTTTCAGTTTCATCTAGTCATGAAAGTACAATCTAGTTTCAAAGGTCCCATTACAACTTAATAATTCCCATAGTCAAAAATCCATCTCTCAACAGAGACTTCCTGAAATGTCTTAACTATGAACTCCTAGAAAGTAAAATACAAGTTACATACTTCCAACATACAACAACAAAGAATAAGTACTAACATGTCAAGATGGAAGAATCTGAGAATAGCAAGAAATGCTCAAACCATACCAAGGCAAACTCCTTCAGCATAAGCACCAATTTCTACAGATTAGAGTCCTGCTATGGGGTTCATGGTGTCAATGACTGGACTCCAACAGACTTGGATATCTCTACCCATCCAGTTCTGCACATGAAGCACACACAGCCTCTCTCTTGAGTCATCTCTCTGCTCCTTTCCTAAAGCTTTCTTCAGCAGAAAGCAATTGTGGTTCTGACTTCTCCACATCCTAGGATTTCCACTTACTCTTAGACTTCCCTTTGAAAGGTTCATAGAAGGACCTGTCAGGACCCCCCTTGAAGGATCTTTGACTCAGACACATTGCTTGGCCTCAGTTGCTATCTGAAGTTATGTATCTTGACTCAATTACCCCTTCAATCTAGCAACTTTCTTGCCTCTCCCCCCCCCAAAAAAATGGCAATTTCTGTTGACAGCTTAACATGTAGACTGCTCCTGTTCCACTGGACTATGTCTATGTGATATGCTGACCATGGGGAAACACTTACTTGAATATTTGCATTTCTGGAAGAGGGACCATCTTCAGTTAAGGCTTTTGTCCTAAAAGTGGATTTGGTTTCAAAACATGAAGCATGGAAAGAGTGAGATTCAGCCCTCAGGACTCCTTTCCTATTGCCACAGTGCAGCTTTCCCTCAGTGATGCTGACTTTATTAACACTTACAGCTGATGTTTTCTTAATCAGGCTGAATGTTCCTTATTTATAAAACTATTTGCACCATTAATACTTTATCTTTAAATTCAACTTCACACAAATTCAAAGCATTTACATACTGAAGCTAGATTATTACCTGGACTGTTGCATGAGTAGATCCTTTTCCAGTTTCCACAGGAACTCTTGCTACTCTTAAAATTGTCATCAATTGGCCTCCACTGTCTCTCTAAGCATTCCTGTTTTCCATGCTTCAATCACATTGTCTCCAGAAGGTCTGCTCTCAGTATAGTAGAGATTTTCTAGTCCTATATAATAAATGCTTTCACATTCCAGCCACCAAACAATTCCAACAGCCCAGTAACCACATGATCAAATCTACTACAACAACAACTCAATGCCAGGTAACAATTTTCTGTTCAGGTTACTTTACTTGTAACTAAGACAAAATACCTGACAAAGGAAACTTAAGAGAGAAAAGGTTTATTTTTGCCTCACAGTGCTCAGATACAGTAAGTTCATCGTGACATGGAAGTCTGAAAACATGGAAGTGTGGCACCTGGTAAATTTGCACCAACAGTCAGGGTGCAGACAGCAGTGAATGCTTGTGCTCAGGTGACCTTCTGGTTCCTAGAACATGGCATGATGTCATCCTTATGGCTAGGACTTCCCAAATCAATTAACCCAATTAAGAAAATCTCCTTTTATCATAATCTGAGGGGTATATCCAAAGTGATGAAACTAGATGTATTCAAGTAGACCTTTGACATTAACCATTCCAGGAGTCCATCCAGTTTTTACCTCAATGGACAAACATACCCTTGAGTTTCTCCTATAACAGCAAACTTCACCCTGCAACAAGGACATGAATGGGTACTGCAAAATCCTTAGATGCTGAGGCTGAAGAGGGCAATGCCCCATAAAAACAGCTGCTTTTCAAATTTCTGACAGTAGCTTCTGAGGCTATATTATTGATAGCATCCAAGGATGAGACCATCAAGAACCACCATTCCACTGTGAATACTCTCCCAGCGGCTATCCAGGAACAAACCCAAAGATGATTAAAATGAGAGTCATTGTACATCTGTCACTACTGACAGAAAGTCACACTCACCCTCCCTGGTGAAATAAATTGATGGTCAGGAATCAGCTGTTTGGCTGCTCTGTTTTCAATGGACATTAATTAATGAAGCTTAAATTTTTTATGGTTGAGCTACATGCCATCTTCATCGAGAAAGCGGTGGAGGGTCCCAAGGTCCCCAGAGGACTCTCCACACCACAGGGCCCCTAGCACACGCAGGGCCTTGGGATCACTGGTAAGTGGAAAGCAACATCAGTTTTAAAGAATCCCTGAGGGTTTTGTACCAACAGGAACAAGGACAAAGGAACCCCACCCGACCAGAGGCTGGGATTCGTTCTGGTAGGGCCAGCTTCGCGCCATCTTCTTCGTGAACCCAGCAGAGGGTCCAAGGTCCCCAGAGGACTCTCCATGCCGCAGGCCCCCTAGCACACCCAGGACCTTGGGATCCCTTGAGAGCACGTGGGCAACAGAAACAACAGAACTCCTTGGACAGGGTTCCTTTGGTCCTTCATTCTCAGCCAGGAGGTGGAGCTGAGACCCAGACCCCAGGACACCTTCCTTGCCAGAGGAGAGTCAGCCTACAGGGAGGGCTCTGATTCCAGGACTCAGGAAGTAGATAAGAGCTCCAGACTTCTGGACACCTTCCCTGCAATAGGAGAGCTTGCCTGCAGAGAGTGCTCTGATCATAAGGACTCAGGTGAAAGTTGGACTCCCAGGAGTGCTGACAAAGGCTAACAGAATCACAGGAGGAACAAGCTCCAGCCAGAGACAGCTAGATCATCTAACACCAGAGATTACCAGATGGTGAAAGGCAAGTGTATGAATATTACTAACAGAAACCAAGACACTTAGCATCAACAGATTCCAGTACAATGACCAAGTGAGTCCTGAATACCCAAACACACACAAAAGCAAGACTCAGATTTAAAATTATATCTCATGATGGTGGTAGAGGATTTTAGGAAGGGCATTAATAACGCACTTAAAGAAATAGAGGAGAACACTGTGAAACAGGTGGAAGCCCTTAAAGAATTACAGGAAAACACTGCTAAACAAGTAGAAGTCCTTAAGGAGGAAACACAAAAATCCCTTAAAGAATTACAGGGAAACACAATGAAACAGGTAATGGAATTGAACAAAACCATCCAAATTCTAAAAATGGAAGTAGAAACAATAAATAAAATCCAAAGAGAGACAACTCTGGAGATAGAAATCCTAGGAAAGAAATCAGGGACCATAGATTTGAGAATCAGCAACAGAATACAAGAGATGCAAGAGAGAATCTCAAGTGCAGAAGATTCCATAGAAAACATGGACAAAAAAATCAAAGAAAATGCAAAATGCAAAAATATCCTAACTCAATACATCCAGGAAACCCAGAACACAATGAGAAGACCAAACCTAAGGATAATAGGTATAGATGAGAAGGAAGACGTTCGATTGAAAGAACCAGTAAATATCTTCAACAAAAATATAGAAGAAAACTTCCCTAACCTGAAGAAAGAGGTGACCATGAACATACAAGAAGCCTACAGGACTCCAAATAGACTGGACCAGAAAAATTCCTCCTGACCCATAATAATCAGAGCAACAAATGCCCTAAATAAAGATAGAATATTAAAAGCAGTAAGGGAAAGAGGTCAAGTAACATATAAAGGCAAAGCTGTTAGAATTATACGAGACTTCTCGCCAGAGACTATGAAAGCCAGAAGATCCTGGACAGATATTATACAGACCCTAAGAGAACACAAATGTCAGCCCAGGCTACTATTTCCAGCAAAACTCTCAATTATCATAGATGGAAAAACAAAGGTATTCCATGACAAAACCAAATTCACACAATATCTTTCCATGAACCCAGATCTTAAAAGGATATTAAAGGAACTACTCCAACGCAAGAATGGAAATTATGCCCTAGAAAAACCAAGAAAATAATCCTTCAACAAACTTAAAAGAAGACAGCCACAGGAACAGAATCTCAACTATAACAACAAAAATAACAGTAAGCAACAATTACTTGTCTTTAATATCTCTTAATATCAATGGACTCAATTCCCCAATAAAAGGCATATACTATCAGACTGGCTACGTAAACAGGATCCAAAATTTTACTGCATACAGGAAACCCACCTCAGGGACAAAGACAGACACTACCTCAGAGTAAAAGACTGGAAAACAATTTTCCAAGCAAATGGTCTAAAGAAACAAGCTGGAGTAGCCATACTAATATCAAATAAAATCAACTTCCAACCCAAAGTTATCAAAAAAGACAAGGAAGGGCATTTCATACTCATCAAAGGTAAAAACTGCCAAAATGAACTCTCAATTCTGAATATCTATGCTCCAAATGCAAGGGCAACCACCTTCATTAAGGAAACTTTACTAAAGCTCAAAGCACACATTGCAAATCACACAATAATAGTGGGAGACTTCAACACCCCACTCTCATCATTGGACAGATCCTGGAAATAGAAACTAAACAAAGACACAGTGAAATTAGCAGAAGTTATGAAACAAATGGATTTAACAGATATCTACAGAATGTTTTATCCTAAAACAAAAGGATATACCGTCTTCTCAGCACCTCATGGTACCTCCTCCAAAACTGACCATATAATTGGTCACAAAACAGGCCTCAACAGANNNACAGGCCTCAACAGATACAAAAATATTGAAATTATCCCATGCATCCTATCAGATCACCATGGACTAAGGCTGATCTTCAATACCAACATAAGTAATAGAAAGCCAACATTCACGTGGAAGCTAAACAACACTCTACTATATGATAACTTGGTCAAGGAGAAAAAAAGAAAGAGATTAAAGACTTTGTAGAGTTTAATGAAAATGAAGCCACAACATACCCAAACTTATGGGACACAATGAAATAAGTCCTAAGAGGAAAACCCATAGCTCTGAGGGCTGCCAAAAAGAAACTAGACAGAACATACGCTAGCAGCTTGAAAGCACACCTAAAAGCTCTAGAAAAGAAAGGAAACAAATTCACAATGAGAAGTAGAGGTAAGGGATTAACCAAACTCAAAGTTGAAATCAACCAAGTGGAAACAAAAAGAACTATTCAAAGAATCAACCAAACCAGGAACTAGTTCTTTGAGAAAATCAACAAGATCAATAAACCCTTAGCCAGACTAACTAGAGGGCACAGAGACAGTATCCTAATTAACAAAATCAGAAATGAAAAGGGAGACATAACAACAGAACCTGTGGAAATTCAAAACATCATCAGATCCTACTACAAAAGACTATACTCAACAAAACTGGAAAACCTGGATGAAATGGACAACTTTCTAGACAGATACAAGGTACCAAGGTTAAGTCAGAATCAGATTGATGATCTAAAAAGTCCCATATCCCCTAAAAATTAGAAGCAGTCATTAATAGTCTTCAAACCAAAAATAGCCCAGGACCAGATGGGTTTAGTGAAGAGTTCTATCAGACTTTTAAAGAAACCCTAATACCAATTCTCCACAAAATAGAAACAGAAAGTACTCTACCCAATTCATTCTATGAAGCCACAATTACTTTGATATCTAAACCACATAAAGACCCAACAAAGAAAGAGAACTTCAGAAAAATTTCCCTTATGAACATCAAAGCAAAAATACTCAATAAAATCCTCACAAACGGAATACAAGAACAAAACGATCATCTATCATGATCAAGTAGGCTTCATCCAAGGATGGAGGGATGGTTTAATATATGAAAATCCATCGACCTAATCCACTTTATAAACAAACTCAAAGATAAAAACCACAGATCATCTCATTAGATGCTGAGAAAGCATTTGACAAATTCCAACACCCCTTCACGATAAAGTCTAGGAAAGTTCAGGAATTCAAGGCCCATACCTAAACATAGTAAAAGCAATATACAGCAAACCAGTAGCCAACATCAAACTAAATGGATAGAAACTTGATGAAATCCCACTAAAATCAGGGAATAGACAAGGCTGAACACTTTCTACCTACCTATTCAATATAGTACTTGAAGTCCTAGCGAGAGCAATTAGACAACAGAAGGAGATCAAGGGGATACAAATTGGAAAGGAAGAAGTCAAAATATCACTATTTGTGGATTATATAAAAGTATATATGTGACCCTAAAAATTCCACCAGCAAACTCCTAAATCTGACAAACAGCTTCAGTGAAGTAGCTGGATATAAAATTAATTCAAACAAATCAGTGGCCCTTCTCTACACAAAGGATAAACAGGCTGAGAAAGAAATTAGGGAAACAACATCCTTCACAATAGACACAAATAATAAAAAATACATTGGTGTGACTCTAACTAAGGAAGAGAAAGATCTGTATGATAAGAATTTCAAGTCTCTGAAGAAAGAAATCCAAAGAAGATCTTAGAAGATGGAAAGATCTCCCATGCTCATGGATTGACAGAATTAATATAGCAAAGATGGCTATCCTTCCAAAAGATATCTGCAGATTCAATGCAATCTCCATCAAAATTCCAACTCAATTCTTCACAGAGTAAGAAGGGGGCATTTGCAAATGCATCTGGAATACCAAAAAACCTAGGATAGCAAAAACTGTTCTCAACAATAAAAGAACCTCTGGTAGAATCACCATGCCTGACCTCAAGCTGTACTACAGAGCAATTGTGATAAAAATGATATGGTACTGGTACAATGACAGACAGGTAGATCAATGTGATAGAACTGAAGACCCAGAAATGACTCCACACACCGACAGTCACTTGATCTTTGTTTGACAAGGGAGCTAAAACCATCCAGTGGAAAACAGACAGCATTTTCAACAGATGGTGCTGGCTTAACTGGCAGTTATCATGTAGAAGAATTTAAATTGATCCATTCTTATCTCCTTGTAAAAAACTCAAGTCTAAGTGGATCAAGAAACTCCACATAAAACCAGAGACAGTGAAACTTATAGAGGAGAAAGTGGGGAAAAGCCTCAATGATATGGGCACAGGGGAAAAATTCCTGAACAGAACAGCAATGAATTGCAAAACTTCTTTAAGGCAAAGGACACTGTCAGTAAGACAAAAAGGTCACCAGCACCATTCACTTATGTGTTTGCTCCAAATAGAGAATAAGTTTGGAGCTAAGACGAAAGGATGGACCATCCAGAGACTGCCCACCCAGGAATCCATCCTATAATCAGCCACCAAATGAAGACACTATTGCATATGACAGCAAGATTTTGCTGACAGGACCCTGATATAGCGGTCTCTTGTGAGGCTATGCCAGTGCATGGCAAACACAGAAGTGAATGATCACAGTCATCTATTGGATGGAATACATGGCGCCCAGTGGAGATGCTAGAGAAAGCACCCAAGGAGCTGAAGGGGTCTGCAACCCTATAGGTAGAACAACAATATGAACTAACGAGTACCCCCAGAGCGGTGTCTCTAGCTACATATGTAGCAAAAGATGGCCTAGTCGGTCATCATCGGGAAGAGAGGCCCCTTGGTCTTGCAAAGTTTATATGACCCAGGACAAGGGAACACCAGGGCCAAGAAGTGGGAATGGGTGGGTATGGGAGCACCATCGGGGGAGGGTATAGGGGAATTTCAGGATAGCATTTGAAATGTAAATGAAGAAAATATCTAATAAAAATTTGAAAAAAAATTATGGTCACAGTTGCAGTCATTAACATCAATAAATAAGTCTAAAAAGGCATCCTGATCAGGGCAATTTATAGAAGGAAGAATGGGGAGAATTACAGGTTCAGAGGATTAGAGTTGATGACCATTATTACAAGTAGCAAGGCAGGAAGCACAGATGAATGGCACTAGAACAGTTGAGTGGTTACATCCTAATTGCCATGAAGAAGACAGAGGAATGAAACTGGAAACAATGAGCTTTGAAATCTCAACGCTCACCCCAGTGACACCCCTCCTCCAACAACACCACACCTCCTACTCCTTCCCAAAGGGTTCCACTAACTATATGAACCATGCTTATTCAAACTACTACAGTCATCTGAATCCTAGGGTGCTATTTCCATCCAAATTTCACTTGATGGAAACACTAAATCTACATCTTTGAATCTATTCTTTCATAGACACAGAGGCAAGCACATTTGACTTAAAGGTGGCCCAATTTCAAGAACATGGGATGGTTCTAGAAATGCCAGATAGGGTAAAGCCTGGATACACAATACTGAAAAACCCAAGCTTCTCCCCAATGGGAGTGGTACTGAAAATATTCCCTGCTGCCCGGCACTTCATTCCCATCACTTCCATCACGCTGATCTATGATCGACTCAATCTCGAAGAATTCACCCTTCACCTCTACCTAGTCCCCAATGACTGCACCATACAGAAGGTAATACTGAGACGTCCCAAATGTGGGGCCAGGGTGGGATGTCAAGAAATGCAAGATGCAGCTACTGAGCCCCTTGTAGAGATTCTTAACTGGGAAAGTGAATGCAGTTCTGTGAGGGAAACCCTGGTGTGTATGATTCAGCCTTCTTCTAGACCACTCACACCAGAGTCCCTTACAACTGCTTTAACGTCCTTTTACCAAACTCTACACAAGCTTCTATAGCATATTCCTCTGAACAGAGCATGGTCCCACTACCAACAGGGAGCAAACCCCTCTTCCCTGGTATTAGACCGCATTCTAAAATGAGCAAGGCAGGGGTCAATAATGCAAGCACCTGTGTGGGAGAACACAAGTTAGAAGGGTGTCCAGGAGATGTCACCACCCTATCCTGCACAAATGTACAAATCAACCACCTTGCCTCATTTAGACAGATGTTGTGTTCAAGAAATCTAGATATATCACTGTGTGTCATGTTCCCTAGGCCATAGATGACGAAGAAATGAAGTTTCAGTTTGTGAGAATAAACAGGCCACCCCCAGTAGACAATCTTTTCATTGGCTCCCGCTCCATTGTGTCTGGTTCTGAGAACCTGGAAATCACCCCAAAGGTGAGCATTGGGTGTTTGCTACCTGTGGGGGTCTGATGCCAGTCTTGGGAAACCTGTGGGGTAGATTGGAAGGCTTTGCAGCAAACTAAGACTGGGGATGAAACAATTGGGATCTCAACAAGCAAAACACTTAACATGAAAGTTAGGTAGAGTTTTAAAGAAGCACACAGCGTTGCATACGAGGCCTGGGAAAGAGAAGGACCAAATTCAATTTGACACAGAGATGCGTCCTGCTAAACATGGGGAGAAGAAGCCTAGGCTGAGAATGTGTGAGCAGGAATTTCAGGATGAGCACTCGCTCATCCGTGGGTGTTATGGTTTGAATCTGAACTGTCTCCTACAGTCATTTAAATGCTTAAACACTGGGTCCTCAGATGGTGGTAATATTTGGGAAATTTGTAGAAACAAAAGATGTGGACGTGGGAGTTAGAACAAGGTCTTTAGTGGCAAGCCATGAGGCTTATAACCATGCCCAGGTCCCCACTTCACACAGGCCAATTCCTGGTCCTCTGGGGTATAATCAGCTCCTGCCACAAATAACTGAGCCCCAAATTCCATCAATAAATAATAGGGAACCAGGTTTCAGTATCAACCCCTCCCCCTACATGCTGGGTACTCTGCCATCTGAGTAAAGATGTGTGTTCATAGGCTGTGGATCACCTCAGTGCAAAAGAGAGTCAGTATCTAATGTAATGTGCAAGATCAAGAAAGTTTGTGAGTGGGGCCATCCCTGCCTCACAAAATGAGCAAGAAATTCTCACACAGGAACTCTCCCTCTCCCTCTCCCCCTCCCCCTCCCTCTCCCTCCCCCTCTCCCTCCCCCTACCTCTCCCCCTCGCCCTTCCTGTCCCTTTCCCTAGGAACTGGAGCTGTGCTACAGGAGCAGCAAGGAATTCCAACTCTTCTCTGAGATCTACGTTGGAAACATGGGTTCAGAGATTAAGCTGCAAATCAAAAACAAAAAGCACATGAAACTCATATGGGAAGCCTTGCTGAAACCAGGTAAAACAAGTGTAGGCCAGAGACCCTAAGGATTGAAGAAAGGCAATGATTAGGGAGAGGTGTACTTTCATTATTTCTTAGTGCCACAAGAAAGCAAGATCGGTTTTGTGGTTTTGAAAGATCTATAAGAGGTTGTGTAAGCACAGTTTACACTGTGACACTGTAACAGTCAGCACTTCCCACTTCTGACAAATATGTTTGAAAAAACTACAATTTTTTTTCAACGTTAAATATATTTTATTTTTTTTCCATTTTTTATTAGGTATTTAGCTCATTTACATTTCCAATGCTATACCAAAAGTCCCCCATACCCACCCACCCCCACTCCCCTACCCGCCCACTCCCCCTTTTTGGCCCTGGCGTTCCCCTGTACTGGGGCATATAAAGTTTGCAAGTCCAATGGGCCTCTCTTTCCAGTGATGGCTGACTAGGCCATCTTTTGATACATATGCAGCTAGAGTCAAGAGCTCCGGGGTACTGGTTAGTTCATAATGTTGATCCACCTATAGGGTTGCAGATCCCTTTAGCTCCTTGGCTACTTTCTCTAGCTCCTCCATTGGGAGCCCTGTGATCCATCCATTAGCTGACTGTGAGCATCCACTTCTGTGTTTGCTAGGCCCCGGCATAGTCTCACAAGAGACAGCTACATCTGGGTCCTTTCGGTAAAATCTTGCTAGTGTATGCAATGGTGTCAGCGTTTGGATGCTGATTATGGGATGGATCCCTGGATATGGCAGTCTCTACATGGTCCATCCTTTCATCTCACCTCCAAACTTTGTCTCTGTAACTCCTTCCAAGGGTGTTTTGTTCCCACTTCTAAGGAGGGGCATAGTGCCCACACTTCAGTCTTCATTTTTCTTGAGAAAAAGTACAATTTTGAAGAATAAAAGATTCCTTTGATTCAAGATCTTAGAACCAAGTGTCAGTTCACAGTAGGCTGCCTCCATCTCTTTGAGCCTATAGGAAATTGGTATCACAGAAGTGGGAGCTTCCATGTGAGAAAGAAGGCTGATCTGTGCTCTTTCCAAAGAAGAGAGAGAGGAATTGAGAAAGAGAGGGAAGGAAAAGGAGGAAGTGAAGGTGAGAAGAGGAGAAGAGGGAAACTCCATTCAGTTCGTTCTCTCCCTGACATGCCCAGTGACTGTCCTCCTCTTACTGTACACACTGATATGATTCCCTTTCCATTCTCAGTACTCACTCCATGATGAGAGCATTGGTGTGTGGCTTCATTCATAGACTCACAATACTCAAGATGAAGTCACCTTTGAATACTGCTGCAGGACCATGTGATCATTTTTAAGGGAACACATCCTATGCAAAGCACCATGACCCTAAGCCCTGTTTTCTCCAACCTGTATTCTCTTACTGCTCCCAAAGTCCTGAAAGTGACAGATGGAGGTGCACAAAGATCTGTCTCCAATTCACATAACAGATAAGCTATAACGTGAAGGAATTTTGCCAACATGAGATACGCTATCTTAAACCTATATATAATGTGTATTAATAAATTACTTTACCAATTTTATGCATACATACAATGCATTAGGGTCACTCCACCTTTAAAAAGATAAACAATATAAAAAAAAAGAAAGAAAGAAAAGCCCTCTCTTCTCTCCCTCTACTCCTGCCATTTTTGCTTCTTTTCTATAAATCTCTATGCCACATTCAAAGGGGTTTTCTTTGTCTCCCAGAGTTTAAATTTGATCATCTCTGTGACCAAGAGTTTTGTACTATCCTGAAGAACATAATGATCTCACCAGCAGGTATACAGATGGAATATTTACTCCCCTCTGACCCAAAAATTTATTATTTCTCAGTAATTTAGCAGTAACTGCACTGTCCCTGTGAACTGCTTCACAATAGATAGTTGATTGAAAGTCCAGAGGCAGGAGTTGTTGGTGCTATGACTTCATGATGGCCATGGAAATACCCTACTTATAAGACAGCACTTCACAAGTCTTCTCCATACAGTATGTTGCTAATTCTCCTTCCACAATGCTACTTAATCTTTAATAGGGTGATAAAAATGACTTAGTTAGAGGGATGAGTATTCGTCCAGACTTTTTTCTCAGCATCCTCTACTGCCATAAGTATGTGAAGTCACCTCCATTCACACCAAAGACTTCTAATGGAGGCTGAAAATAGCTTTTGTCTATGGTATGAATATTTAGAAGGGCATTACTACTATGCCCATTTAGCCAAGCAGCAATAGTAGCTTCTCTCAAGGGTATAAAATTTCTACAGAACTGGGTTGGTTGATTTGTTTTACAACATTTATATTGCTAGGGATGGAGTCTATCTTTTGGATTGAGAATCACAGAGCTAGTGACTGATTCCCATCATGTTTGTGCCACTATCCAGAAGAGGGACCACATTGGCAGGTTGGTTGATGATCATAGAGAACACAGCTGGGTCAGATAGTTGTTGATGCCTTTTCTTCCTCAGGAGACTGAGAGCTTAGCAACTAGAAGGAAGCTTCCAACACACCTCCAGCTTGAATTCTCTACACCATATGTCTAAGAGGTGTGGTGTATTCATCAATAAAACCTCATCTACTAGCTCATCTGGGTAACTAGTCAGAATGACAGGAGCCTGTATTGCCATAGGGATCTGCAAGACTTCCCTGCCCACCAACTCCTAAGGAGACATCCCACATTTGGAACTGGGTTTTTGTTTTGAAACTCATTGCTTCCAGGATCTCCATCTCAAGCCTTGTATGGTTTTGTTTTTCTATACTTACCAAATAGTAGGATCCTAGTCTACCTACATTTTACCATTCTGATACTGTCCTTTATTCTGTCCCTAACACCAAGTCTCATTTCGAGTTTTCTGCTTTCAAGAGGTTTAGAAGCTTCATATAAAAGATGTGGTGTTTACTTCCAGGCATGGGTGGGTAGTTCCAGACAGTATTTCTCTATGTAACAAGCCCAGGCCTTAAACTCACAGAGATCTGCTTGCCTCAACCTGCAATAAGCTTAACGGGATTAAAGATGTATGCAACCATACCCAGCCTCCACATATTTTTTCTAAATTCTGTTGTTAGGGACTCAAGACCTATTCCTTTCAATATAGAGAGTATTCATTATTGGAAGATTAAAACCATGGCCCACCTGTATGCTCAGTCTTACATCTTGGTCTTAAAATTCATGGTCACTCTATCACTTTCTTCAGTAGATGCTCCAGTTTCTCTACAGCACAGGATTCACCAAGATGGTCCACCTGCCATGGATTGTAACCCATATCATCTTTGCTTCACATCCATGGAACCAGGGCTTGCCAATACTACAAACAGGGTCCTTGAGCTGACTTCCCTAAACTGTGAGAGCACAGTGGATGTAGGGACCTTTCAAAACATTGAGACTTATTCATGAGCTGCAGCTTATTAAGCACCTTCACTTGTGGATGAAATTCTTTCACTATTTCCCTGTGCTCAGACTTGCTTCACCTTGATTCTACCATCAAATCCAGAACACAAGTTTGCAATACCTGAGTGTACAAAATCAAACAAGGATAAAAAGACCTTTCTTTATTAACTGACATGATTTAAGGAATCTAAGAAGGCTCTTAATTGTTGTCTGCAAGGAATTGCATTGAGGATAAAATTAAGTCTAAGATCATGTAGGAGAAGTGTCTATTGCTCATTTTCAGGTCTATTCTCATTATAATGATAGGCTAGGTCCAAGATGCCGGGATACACAAGGAACTGTTGACATTCCAGATTATATCAGAATACCTGTAGTTTATTCTCAAAATCTCTGTCATGGGTAGGAGTTTCACAGAATGCACTGAATGTTGGTATGGACATCATTACAGATGCTTCTTCTCTCTGTTCTTCCAGGAGACCTCAGACCTGCTCTGCCCAGGATTGCCCAAGCCCTCAAAGGTTAGTGGACACTCTTAAGATGCTAGAGAAGCCAACAGTATTCTGGTGATACATCACCTGTTCCTCAAGAGAAGGACAGAGAGTGGGGAGAGAACCTCAGTTTGCAAACCTCACCAGAATGTAGGAGAGGCTCATGCTCAGGATAGACTCCCTCTAATGCCCCGTGGGGCTTCCCATGCTGAAAATACCTCTACTCACTCCCAAACTGAATACCATACCAAAAACCTCTCCTCCTGGTTATGCAGAGTGTCACACTGATACCTGACCTCAAGAATGTAAAGCTAAATTTCTCCTGGCCTTCTAGATGAACATAGGAGCCAGGTGTGCAGAAGTAAAGAACAATTACAGGAAAAGAGCAATAGGTGGTCAGCCAGTCAGAGACCTTGAAGGAGCATTTTTTGCTCAGTGTTTATCTCATCTCTACCCTTAGATGCCCCTTCCTTGCTGCACTTCATGGACCAGCATCGGGAGCAGCTGGTAGCCCGAGTGACATCAGTGGACCCTCTCTTGGACAAGCTGCATGGTCTGGTGCTGAATGAAGAATCCTATGAGGCAGTGCGGGCTGAGAACACAAACCAAGATAAGATGAGGAAGCTCTTCAACCTCAGCCGGTCCTGGAGTCGAGCCTGCAAAGACCTATTCTACCAAGCTCTGAAGGAGACCCATCCTCACCTGGTCATGGACCTCTTAGAAAAGTCAGGTGGGGTCTCTTTGGGATCCTGACATTGGTGAGTCCGAACTCTGCCTGAACTTCCTTTGGTCCTTAGATTCTCCATATATAACCAGTGACCAAATGAGTTTTCTTGCTGATGGCAATGTTTCCAAGACACCTCTTAGGGATCCAGATGTTCCCCCTTTTCTTTCTCAGGCAGATCCTGATGGTAGGTGAGCATCTCAGAAATCACCCAGTGGAGCAGTAAGTCTATTCAGAGCTTTTCAGCATTCTCTAAAGGTCAGAGTGGCCAGCCTTAAGCCAACCTGACCCACCATAATACAAGCAGGATTTGGATCCTGAGAATGGAAACAAAGAGATGATAGTTCTCCCTGGAAAGTGAATGTCTTATGAATAAGAAAGGAACGGGGCTTTTAGAACTCATATTGTCTGGTCAGCGATGTAGGGAAGTCACATGATAGATCATGGGACACAGTGCCAGAAATATCTCAGAATCAGGGCATATTGTAAATTAACCTTGGACAGTTGCATATGCACAGGCCTTCTGATCTTGTGATGAATTTGCAAGCCTCACATTTGGTTACATCATCCCTTATGAATGTGTGAGTCAAGGCTACAAGGCTTTCCCTCCATATCATGTTCTGCATCCTACCTGCCAGGCCAATGGACATTGCAGTTAGCCAGCTTCCCAGTGTTCCCTATATTTCCCTCTTGACTCAGCAGGTGCGCTAGCTCTGCTGTGGGTATCTCTATGCCCTGCTTCTCTTTCTCTTTTTGAATACAGTATTTTCTCGATCTAAGTTCTGCCCTTACTCGGTCACAGGCAGGCAGCTTCAGTACACACATCTTACCCAGAAGACTCCAGAATTTTTCTGGATATTTCCAAGTTTTGCGCTTCCTTTCTGTGATACTGACTTCATCAAGAATTTAGAAATATCTTACACTAAACAAATAAGTCAATGACAGATAAATCCAAGATTTTTTTTCCATTTTTTATTAGGTATTTAGCTCATTTACATTTCCAATGCTATACCAAAAGTCCCCCATACCCACACACCCCCACTCCCCCTACCCACCCACTCCACGTTTTTGGCCCTGGCGTTCCCCTGTACTGGGGCATATAAAGTTTGTGTGTCCAATGGCCTCTCTTTCCAGTGATGGCCGACTTAGGCCATCTTTTGATACATATGCAGCTAGAGTCAAGAGCTCTGGGGTACTGGTTAGTTCATACTGTTGTTCCACCTATAGGTTTGCAGATCCCTTTAGCTCCTTGGCTACTTTCTCTAGCTCTCCATTGGGAGCCCTGTGATCCATCCATTAGCTGACTGTGAGCATCCACTTCTGTGTTTGCTAGGCCCCGGCATAGTCTCACAAGAGACAGCTACATCTGGGTCCTTTCGATAAAATCTTGCTAGTGTAGTGCAATGGTGTCAGCGTTTGGATGCTGATTATGGGGTGATCCCTGGATATGGAAGTCTCTTACATGGTCCATCCTTTCATCTCAGCTCCAAACTTTGTCTCTGTAACTCCTTCCGTGTGTGTTTTGTCCTAATTCTAAGGAGGGGCATAG
>NW_019168517.1:91347-152682 GCF_000001635.26 Mus musculus | reverse complement strand
CGAAGATGGCGCCGCCTCAGAAGCTCTGTGGCTCTCGCCTGTTCCAGAAACGGCTGGCCTCTGTATTCCACACTGTCACCCGTGCAGCCTGCCCTCCACAGAGTCCCGGAGCCAAGCAGGCACCCGCCGGGGCTTGAGGCACAAACCTCTCGGGCCGGGCGGACCCCTGTGCTCTCACCAGGAAGGTGGCCGGTTGTCTGGAGCCGAAGATGGCCGCCTCAGAAGCTCTGTGGCTCTCGCCTGTTCCAGAAACGGCTGGCCTCTGTATTCCACACCGTCACCCGTGCAGCCTGCCCTCCGCAGAGACCCGGAGCCAAGGCTCCCGCCGGGGCCTGAGGCACAAACCTCTCAGGCTGGCGGACCCCTGTGCACTCACCAGGAAGGTGGTCGGTTGTCTGGAGCCGAAGATGGCGCCGCCTCAGAAGCCAAATCCAAGATTTTTAAGTGTTTATGATAGATAGAACACACTAGGCTATCAATCAAGGTTCTTAAATGTGTGTGACAGGACACACTGAGCTTATTTGTAAATAATTAAAAATGTTAAAATATCAGAAATTTATACACATTTTATACAATGAGCATCTTAAATCTTATAAAAAGGAAATATGTTAGAGTTCATGATTTATTGATGTATTAAAATGGGTTCCCATTACCTTCTCTGTCTTCTTACTGCAATACAAGGTCACCAGGTGATCTGTCTGATCCATGCCTCCGTACTGATTTGGTTAGGATGGGAGGAGACACAAGCCCTGAAAGAACAGACTTTCTGTGGCCAGCATCAAATCTGCACTGAAACAGCCTCAATAACCGAGGTTATCAACTTGGCTCCTTCAGAGGACAAGCAGCATGGACAGCAGTCAGGAAGAATGTTTCAGTCAGATAATGGCACATTTGCAGAAAAAGGAGTGTTAGTGAACAGAATGTCTCAGTATTAGGTTTTCATCCAAGAAATGTTACTATTCCTTCTCTGGGTTCTGCATCTAAGGATGTGATCTGCAGCCTGCACAGCTGGTGTCCTGGTAATACAAACACATGGTGTGGTGCCAGCAAGAGACACCTGCAACTGCAGGAACAGTTAGATCCTTTAACAAGTCCAAAAAGACAATAAGCATTTAGAAATGGAGACTTTAATGTACACATTCATCTAACATAAACCAGTAATTTAAAAGAAATGCACTTTGAATATGAAAGAAGTGTATTGACATGTTTATATTTGTGTTAATGATAATTTAACCAAATTATAACAGTTGATTTCTTGACATTGAACTTAAGATGACTAAGGGCTCATTTTTAAATGCCCTACATGAAGGGAAACTTACAGAGATTATAAATGTCAACTATCTTCTTACATGGCAGTCTGCTGGGGAAAAGTTTTGTGCGTTTGTTTTGTATTGTTTTGATTGTGTTTGTTGTTGCTATTGCTGTTTTTTAACTGTAAAACCCATTCATAAAGACTGTTTTGTGTCAAGTTAACATTTGTGGCTTAGGAGTCCATATAATGGGTTTATCTGTGTGACCTGATACCAGTAGTCATAACAGAAAGCAGAATGGTCCTGCTTCTTTGCTGGGGTGTGGTGGAATAGTCTGGGGTATACATAGCTGTGTTTTCCAGCCTGGTCCTTTCTTACAATCCTAGAATGTTTAAACATTTGGTGTCTTCCAGGAAACACATTACAAAATTAGAAACCAAACCCTTTGGCTCTAAATATCTCATGAGTTTGGCCTTTATAAAAATAAATAAGCCAGCTGTGGTGGCGCACGCCAGTAGGATTTGCTGAAGGAGGCAGAGGCAGGAGGATCACAAGTTCAAGTCCAGCCTGGGCTACACATATTTTTAATAAATAAATAAACCTTTATTTCTTAGTCTATGTCTATTTATTTTTAATCCAGGGATAAAGATGGAGCAGAAATTGAAGGAATGTTCAATTAGTGACTGGCCCAACTTGAGACCCATCCCATGGAAGAAAGCCAATCTCTGACACTATTAATGATACTTTGCTATACTTGCAGATAGGAGCCTGGCATCTCTTTTCCTGAGAGGCTTCATCCAGCGCTGGATGGAAACAGATACAGAGACCCACAGACAACATGAAGTAGTGCTTGAGAGGCTTCTGGAAAAATGAGGAGAACTGAGCAAGCTGGAGGGGTCAAGGACAGCACAGGAAGACCTACAGAGTCAACTAACCTGGGACCATGGGGATTCACAGAGATGGAACTACCACCCAAAGAGCATGCAGTGACTGGACCTAGGTCCCATACATGTTTGTAGCAGATGTGCAGATTGGTCTTCATGTGGGTCCACTAACAATAGAAGAGGAGGTTGTCTCTGTCTCTGTTGACTAATCCATTTCCTCTAACTGGACTGCATGGTTGCTCCTCAGTGAAAACGACGGGCTTAGGCCTACTGCAGGTGGATGTCCCAGGGTGTGATGGTATTCAAGGGAGACTTCCCCTTCACTGAGGATAACTGGAGGGGTTGGGGGAGGATTGTATAAGGGTGGGATTGGGAGGAAAAGATGGAAGGGAAATGCAATCAGGATGTAGAGTGAATACATTTTTTTTAATTTAAAAATAAGAATTTAAACCACTTTATTCTAAAATAATCATGATGGGCATTAAAATGGTTGTATATTTTCAAAGTATTTCACTTTAATTGAAACTTGTCTTTTTATAAATAAACGTTAAATACTTGAAAAAACAGAATCTAATGAAAGTCAAGGAAATCCACTCATACTTTATGCCTTTATCCTTGAGGGACAAGTATTATAAAGTATTTCCATTTAGTAAAATCTGATCTAAATTTGTATCTTTACTCTATTGTAATTTCTGTGTAATAATGTGACTTCTTCTAAAACCATACGGACAACAAATACTCCTAGGAAACTCTCATCACTTTTCATCTTGAAAGGAAACTTCTTGCAACACAGGGTGTGTCTTCATTTGCCTCCTGTTGCTGAGATGAACACCAGGACTGCACACAGGCTGCTTGGGGAGGAACATGGTCACTTCACTGTACAGCTTGCTGTCTTTCCTGAGGAGACAGGGCAGGAACTGAGGGCCACACACTGCAGCAGAGGTCATGAAACAGTGTTTCTCACTGGCTTTCTCTCTAGGGCTTGCTCAGCCTCCTGTTTTTTTCCATCGATATTTTTATTTATTGATCTTCATGGGTATAATTAAAATAAAGTAAGTCATTTACTTTTAAAAATACATATAGAAAGCAGTCGCCCTTTAAGTTTTTTGTTTTAAAATAATAGAAAGCATGAATTCAAATAATTATTAATTTTTACAAGTTTCTTTTTTAGCTTCATATTATTTTTTAATTAGATATTTTCTTTATTTATATTTCAAATGTTAGCCCCTTTCCTAATTTTCCCTCTGAACCTCCCTGATCCCTCCTCCCTCCCCTGCTCCCTAACCACCCCCCCCAATCACAATCCTAGCCCTGACATTCCCCTATATTAGGGCATAGAACCTTCACAGGACCTAGGGCCTCTCCTCCCACTGATGACCAACTAGGCCATGCGCTGCTACTTATACAGCTAGAGCCACAAGTCCCACCACGTGTTTTCTTTGATTAGTGGTTTAGTCTCAAGGAACGCTGGGGGTACCGGTTAGTTCGTATTAATATTCCTCCTATGGGTCAGCCTGCTTTCTTACATGCCCCAGGAGCACCTGCTCAGGAATGGCACCACCCACACAGGACACTACCATTCTGTATCAATCATGTTGTCCCAGGAAAAGATTCCCACAACACATGCTCCTAGATGTGTTTCAGGTATGGCTGCTGTGTCACATGTGCATCAGAAGGTGACAGAGAGGAGAGAGCCTATGCAAAGGCTCAGTGTTCTGACCTATGGACTTCTGAATGATTAGTGGCCTCCTGACACTCCCTGAACAAATAAGCCCAAGACAACCACCACTCCTGTGCACACCCAGAATGAGGAGCTAGCCAGATGGTGAGCTATCCCAGACAGGGTCGACAGTAAACCCTGGACAACCACCTGTCTGACACCATGGGGCATGGACAGGGAACAAGCCTGAGATGACCACCAGTCTGTACTGTGCAGTTCTGCAGGTAGCATGGGGAGGAAACCATGACAACGATGATCCCTGTCCAGAGCCATAAAGCACAGGCAGGGAATCGCACGCCTGAGAGCAACCCTGACACCACCCCAGACACGCAAATCCCTTGTGCCACTAAGAGGAACAAGTAAGTGGTGGATAAATGTGAGAAAGAGAAACAGAAGGATGTGGGCACAATGAAGAGACGCAGAACTGGAGAATCGAGGGTAATGTGGAACAGCCTGATGTGAACAGCCAGTCCTGTCCCTGGGACCATGGTGGGGTTCTGTCCAGTGCTGCCTCTGGGGGACCATCAGGATCTATGGTACTTCAGCAGCAGGGATTAATTACCACCAAAATCCAGGCAGAAATCTCTGGTCTGGGCTGCTGTCCAGGGACATACTGATGTCTGAGTAGTGCTGTGTGAACTGGACCTGCCTTCGCCTGGGCCCCAGAGAGAAGAAGACCTGGGCATAACAGAAGAAGAGAACTGAATCTGCCCTTACCCACTTGGAGTTCTCAGGAGAACAGGCCCCAAACATTGTGGTGGTGTTGTTGTATAGCACCAAAGGTATGAGTGTGGAAAGTTGGCCCTGCCATTGTCTCCCCTAAACTGGTATGAATGAGGGAGAGATTTTCCCCTTCCCCCTCCAACTCTTCCCTCAGCATCTGAAGCAGACATGAAACCTGGCCCTGGGTTCATGACAGCTGGAGAACTGGCCCTGCTCCAGCACTAGAGAAAAGGGTCACACCTGGCATTGGAGCATTATACAGCTTCCAGTCATATTAGAAGTGAAAGTGAACTGGCCCTTTAGGATATGAGGTGGCCCTGAACTTATCTGCCTTGCATCAGCTTACATAAGGAGAGATTCCCTTCCATACCCTTACCCCTATAACCAGCAAGAGAACTGGCCCTGTGGTTCATGTGAGTCACTTGCAGATGAACATGCACACACACACCACATACCTAAAAACAAAGAATATGGTGTTGGTGAGAATCAAAATCTTAAAGTGACATTTAGGAGATTTCAGAAGTAAGAAAAAAACAAAAAAGAAGAAGAGAAAAGAAAAGAGAAAGAGAGAAAGAGGCAGGGAAGGAGAGAGAGGGGGGAGGGAGGGAGGGAGGGAGGAAGGAAGGAAGAAAGAAAGAAAGAAAGAAAGAAAGAAAGAAAGAAAGAAAGAAAGAAAGAAAGAAAGAAAGAAAGAAAACACAGGATTTGTGGCCTAAAGTGTGTTTACTGAAGTAAATAGCCTGTGGGTGGGTAGGCAACTGAGGAGAGGAAGCAAAGATATGCAGGGCACAAAATCTGGGGGCATCCAGGAGCTATTGCTGACCTGAGACCTATTGGCAAACCTCAAGTCCTACATTAATGGAGGAGGGAACTGAACTCAGACATTAGTCCTGTGGTCAGGGAGGCAGGGCTTCTGCAAACCTGGATGAAGCTCTCAGGTCTGACTCCTCCAGCTCAGGCGTCTGCAGAGACTTAACAGGAAATAACCTGAATAGTGTTTAACTTACATCTGCGCAGGCTCTCTAATGCCCAACTTCCTGATAAGGGTTCAGAGTCTCTTTCACTTTTGAAGAACATTTTCCTAGCTGAGGAGCCTTGTTCAAGGACACACACTCCTGTGGGCTTCGTGAAAGAGTAGGGTAAGTAATGGGACCCAGATTACACCAAGCCACTTAGATGTGGAAAGATAAGGCCTGGCCTCACTCCACAAAGGAGTATGTGGCAGACATGGGGACATCATCCTGAAAAACAGGGCCCAGGGCCCAGGACCCAGGTCTCCAGCCTCTGCTTGGAGAGTCTATAGGCCAGCTCTGATGGATGATAGATTGCTGGATTCACCAGTCTGGTTCATGTGCCTGCTCCTGTCATAGCCTATCCTGCACCCTCCTGTCTACCCTGAATCTGCAGAAATAACTATCCTGAATGATGAGGTACTCAGAGGGAGGGCCAGGGAAGATTAGATAGATAGATAGATAGATAGATAGATAGATAGATAGATAGATAGATAGATAGATAGATAGAGATATATAGTATCATCTATGCTATTTATGGGTGGGGGGGAGAGATCCAAGGTCCCCAGAGAGCTAAGTTAGACAAAGTTAGTGAAGAAAACACAGGATACCTCAACACCTTAGAATTGATAATGATAGCTTTCTGACTCAGCTCTTTCCCTGATCTCTCCATTTCTCCTTATCCTCATACTTCATTTTGACCCTGTCCTTTAAAAGTTACACATAAGTTCCTCCTGGAGGTTATCACTGGCGTTAGTCAGTTCACATTAGGACAATGGGTATGATGGGTAAAGGCCTATAGGGTGACCTTTGTTCCATCTCATTGCACAGTTCACAGCTCCCTGTCTAATACCTGTTTTCAAATGTTTATCCAGAAGTTAACAAGAGCCATGACATAACTAATCCAGCAGAGCAGACCAAGTTAAAACTCTCTTGAAGCACATGAAGTCCACCCACAACATGCACACCCCTTAACCCCTAGGCATAGGATGGAGCTCCACCTCCATCATCCCCCTCCCACAGGAACCAATCAGTAAGAGAACACACAACCCATTCTTTTCATCTGTCCTTAAGGTGAAATAAATAACCTTGATGACCTAAAAGAAGAACCTTAGACAATCTAAGACACCTCAAATCAGTATAACACTAAACACACCTACCTTCAGGAAAGCCAAAAGAGCAGCTTGAACATCTGCCAGCATCATTCAGCTGTGAAACTTTAAAGAGCATGTCCACTGTTAAACACTAGTGTCCCAAAGTTCCCTCTTCTGTCCTATGAAGCCCAAACCCCTGGATACACAGTACCCATTACCCAGGAGACACTTGTGTCTCAATTTTTCTGATGAAAGGCTATCTGACCCTGTAGAGATTTGTCTGCTTTCATTTATTACCAGGTCTCCTCTATGAGTTCTGATTAAATACCCATTCCCAGAGCAGAAATTTCTGGCCATGACAAGAAGACACTGCTCTCCTGCTTGCAACATCAGAAGAGAGTCTTGAAGAAATAAGAGCACAAACTGCTCAGAGAAACAGTATCTGAGGGCTCTGTACCATGGAAGAATCTCAGTACAAGCAGGAACATAACAAAAAGGTAGCTCAGGATGAAGGTCAAGAGGACAAGGACACCATCTTCAAAACAATAGAAGCTATAGAGGCAAAGCTGATGGAGCTCAAAACCAACCCAGAGAGTACCTTCAATTATGGTAAGTACAAGAGCAACCCCAGCTCATCACTCTGTGGCCCCTTCACCACCACTCCTGCCAAGGTTTCCATGGGCAGGTTAGCCTCCTGTCAAAGTTTACAGGTCCAGGAGAACAGGAAGGCTTTCAGAAGCCCCTAACTGAACTCTACAGTACACTTTGTTCTACAGAAGTACATGCTCAGATTCCCATGTGATGCTCAAAGCCCCTTGGAAGGAGCATCCTGAAGCTCTAGTGGGGAGAATCAGGCATGCAGAGGTCTCTAAGAAGGTCATCATAGGGGCTGAGGCAGCTCCAGAGAAGAACAATTAGGGACAGCAACATTAAAAGCCTAGACTTTAGATCTCCAATCCTCCTCAATGTATCCATCTGGTAAAGGTGCATATGAGCATCTGCCTCCTTAGGCTGTAGCAGTTGAGTGATAATTCATGTCAAATATTAAACAGCCTGATAGTCAATAATTGCTCAATAATTCTAAGTACAAGACCATGCTATTGTTGCTGTTATTATAGTGTGCAACCCTAAAAGCTCAAAAACACACATGAGGGAGCTGAGATTCAGAAAGGAATAGAGACTCACACAGAGGACCAGACTAGACCTAGGAGGGGTATATGAACTTCATGGTCCCAAAGAAGGACTGTTTCACAGCAGCATTTATGAATGCCTCATTGTCCCCATGTGTCCATGGAGAAGGGTATGAGGGTAAGCATGAAGGACCCCAGCAGTTATCACACCTCTACCCTTGCCTCTCTGACCAACACACAACCACTGTCTCCTTCCCATAGGACGTTCTTCCTCATTACTCAAACTGAGGAAAGGAGAGAGAGAGAGAGAGAGAGAGAGAGAGAGAGAGAGAGAGAGAGAGAGAGAGAGAATAAAGGAAGGGAGGGAGGGAGGAAACAATGGAAGAAAGAAAGAAAAGAAAAAAAAGAAAAAAACCCTCAACATACAGTCCCCTACCTACACACCTCATCAAAGCTATCAAGCTCAGACCATGAGTCTGGGAGACATTTTCAAATATTAAAGGAGAAATTAATTGAACGCTAACAAGTCTGGATGCAGAAGAAGAAAAGTTTAACTAGCCTGAAGCTGTGGATGAAACTTTGAGACACACACATGTGGTTCTTCCCATGTGAGCTGCACCCCCACTCCTGGTGTGGGTCACTGGGACAAGGAACTCCAATACAAGGCCAGAGCACCAAGGTGGAGAGCTAAGAGTCACAGACTAGAAATGATTCTCCTTGCTCTGCAGCAGTGACTGCATTTACAGGTAGGGAAAATGGAGCCCATGCAGGACAGCAGTGAGCCTAGCCCAAATGGCACCCAGAGCTCAGCTCAGAATCTGCTTGGGCAATGAAAATCCTGGGGGTCAGGGAGGTCCTGAAGTTCCAAAGTCATGTCTATTGAGGTGGACCAGAGAAGAGGGTATGCTCCTGCCTCCGCTTCAGCCAGTTTCTTCTACTGAGTTCCCTTATTTCGTTTGCAGTTACACATACCATGCCTTTGCCTCCTCCTCTTCGTGAGGATCAAAATAGCCACCTCTCTCCAGTGTACAAAGTCTACAGAGAAGTTAACTTTTTAAAGCTCACAGTACATAGACACAGACATAGGGCTGGAATCTAGAACAATCAGTAACTAAGGAGTGGCTTTCTCCTCCTCCATCCACTGCTGCTCTGTGAAAGTCCTGCCTAAACCCAACCCTTATCTTTCCTTCAAAGTCCATTCTTCCCATCCCACCTTGAGCTGGCAGAAACACAGATCACATCCAGCCTGAGCTACACAGTGAAGTCTATTAAAATTATTATCCAGAAGTACTAGTGGCTTATCATGGTATTGGGACAGAAGCAGTTTATACAGGAAAGGCTCACAGATCAAGAGTGGTCCATCAGGGAACAAAAGCCATAGCAACCATGATTGACACAGCTAGTCATATGTGCTAGTTGGGGAAAAGAGACAGATGAATGCTGCTGCTCAATCTACTTTTCCTTTCCTTTCAGTCCAGAACTCCAGCACTAGGAATGATGACCCATACAAATAGAGTGGATCTACCTAATTAATCTAAACCCATCTATCACAAAACATCCCAGGGATAATTGTTCTGGGTGCTTCTAGATTGTGACATTGACAGTGCTAGCCTGGCACCATCACACAGGATCATTGTAAGAGTTCAAAGTGTAAGTGTCATAAGCCCTGTGGGAGTTCTGTAACTAGATGCTTCCTCCCTGTCCTTTCTCATTGGGAGAACCTATTCACCCCTTTGCCAAGCTTTTCCAGCCCCAACCCACCAGGGCATGAGTTTCCAGGTGAACTTACCCAATCTTCCAACATCAGAGGGTGTGACTGAGGACTGGAAACCTCAATCCAACCTACCACTAGCAATCAAGAAGGTTCAAGTTGATCTCTGGCTGAAAGTTTAAACTCACTGTCCAGGTGAGATGAGCTCCTTAAGGTGACACAAAGACATGGGCAGAATAAACAGCAAGAACCCAAGAATTGGATAGCCCTAGACAGAACCTTAGAACTCCTGACCCTGGACTCTCACTGTTGGGCCTCACCACTGCTCCCAGGAGGCCCTTGGAATTAAAGTTATTATCTTCCATCATGAGAATACAGCTTGGCTTTCTGAGAAGACAATTGGCAAACAGGAGAATCCATTCCTCATTACTTAGGTGGCCAAGGGGTAATCAGGAGTTTCCTTACCACACCGTTCATGCCAGGCTCAATGCCAGGACTTAACTTACATCATGTTTACACTTCAATCTCACAACCAACCTTGAGAGAGAGAATACTATTGTCCCACCTTGGGGACAAGGAGGGCAAGGGTTCTCGAGATAAAGGCTCACAGTTGAAAAACAGTTGCTTTCCTTCACTGTCATGATTCAAACCCATTTTTGTAAATACACATTTATTAATTAATTGAACTAATTGTTCTTTTTTACTTTGTATTTACTCTTCTCTCTTACAACACATTCTGGCCACAGCCTCCTCAGACTCTGTTCCCCCTAATTCCCTCCCACACCTCCACATCTCCCTCCCAATCCATTCCTGCTCCATTTCCCCTTAGAGAGAAGTAAGCTTTCCAGGAATATCAACTGAACACAGCATTCAAGATGAAATGAACCAGGCACAATCCCTCATGTCAAGGCTGACCAAGGAAACCCTGTATGAAGAACAGGGTTCCAAAACAGACAATAATCAAAGACATTGCCTCTCCAACTGTTTGTAGTCCCAGAAAAATACCAAACCAAACAACCACAGCATGTATGCAGAGGACATAGTTTAGACCCATGCAGGCCCCATGACTGTCACTTAAATCTCTGTGAGACTCTGTGAGCCCTGATTAGTTGCTTGTGTTTCATAGGCTCTGATCATCTGTTGTCCTTAAACCCACAAGCACCTACCATCCTTTCTCTCCCTTTTCCAAGGGGTTCCCCAAGCTCCATCTAGAAATCCTGCACCTGCAGTCTCACTTCTGGGCCATGACACTGCTCCCAAGAGGCCTCTGGAATTAAGAGCAGTGTCCTTGCCCTTATGTCTGCCTGTGGGTCTCTGTATTTTCTCCCATCAACTTCAAGAGGAAAACTCTCTGATGGTGATGGAGCTAAGGCAGCAACCTCTGAGTACTACAGAATATCATTAGGAATCATTTCATTGACATAGTATTGTTGTTCCATCATGTTTGGTTCTAGACTAGGTCTCTAGGCCATCATGATTCCAATTCCTGGCCATCCAGGCCCTGTAGGCATGAGCTTCCTCTTTGGCCAGGGCCTTAAGTTAGAAATTCATTGAATGGCCACTCCCACAAGCATATTTTGCATATACAACAGCTTGTGGGACAAAGGTTTTGTGAGTGGGTTGGTTTCCCAGTCCTACAACTGGAAGCTTTGCCTCCTTAAAAAAACGAATAATGGACTTTTCCAGCCAGAGGATAGGGATCTGCCCAGTGGGCGTGGGAGCGCTTTCCCTGAGCATCGGCAGCAGACATCTTGGTTACAGGAACCTGCCTAGTGTATCCTGCACAGGTGAGAGTACAAAATACAGAAGCTAAAAGCTTCTGGGACAGGCGGGAACCACAGAGCTTCTAAGGCAGCCCCCTTTTCGGGCCCCAGGCAGCGCTTTGCCTGAGCATCGGCAGCAGACATCTTGAGACATCTTGGTTCCGGGATCCCGCCAAGTGTATCCTGCACAGCTCCAGAGAATACCAGATGGTGAAAGGCAAACGAAAGAATCCTACTAACAGAAATCAAGACCACTCACCATCATCAGAACGCAGCACTCCCACCCCACCTAGTCCTGGGCACCCCAACACAACCGAAAAGCTAGACCCGGATTTAAAAGCATATCTCATGATGATGGTAGAGGACATAAAGAAGGAATTTAATAACTCACTTAAAGAAATTCAGGAGAACACTGCTAAAGAGTTACAAGTCCTTAAAAAAAAAAAAACAGGAAAACACAACCAAACAGGTAAAAGTCCTTAAAGAAAAACAAAAAAAAACACATCCAAACAGGTGATGGAAATGAAAAAAACCTTACTAGACCTAAAAAAGGAAGTAGACACAATAAAGAAAACCCAAAGTGAGGCAACGCTGGAGATAGAAACCCTAGGAAATAAATCTGGAACCATAGATGCCAGCATCAGCAACAGAATACAAGAGATGTAAGAGAGAATCTCAGGTACAGAAGATTCCATAGAGAACATCAAAGAAAATACACAATGCAGAAGGATCCTAACTCAAAACATCCAGAAAATACAGGACACAATGAGAAGACCAAACCTACAGATAATAGGAGTTGATGAGAAAGAAGATTTTCAACTTAAAAGGCCAGCAAATATCTTCAACAAAATTATGGAAGAAAACTTCGAAAACCTAAAGAATGACATGCCCATGAACATACAAGAAGCCTACAGAACTCCAAATAGACTGGACCAGAAAAGAAATTCCTCCCGACACATAATAATCAGAACAACAAATGCACTAAATAAAGAGAGAATATTAAAAGCAGTAAGGGAGAAAGGTCAAGTAACATATAAAGGCAGGCCTATCAGAATTACACCAGACTTTTCATCAGAGACTATGAAAGCCAGAAGAGCCTGGACAGATGTTATACAGACACTAAGAGAACACAAATGCCAGCCCAGGCTAATATACCTGGCCAAACTCTCAATTACCATAGATGGAGAAACCAAAGTATTCCACGACAAAACCAAATTCACACATTATCTTTCCAGGAATCCAGCCTTTCAAAGGATAATAACAGAAAAAAAAACAATATGAGGACGGAAACCATGCCCTAGAAAAAGCAAGAAAGTAATCCTTCAACAAACCAAAAAGAAGACAGCCACAAGAACAGAATGCCAACTCTAACAACAAAAATAAAAGGAAGCAACAATTACTTTTCCTTAATATCTCTTAATATCAATGGACTCAATTCCCCAATAAAAAGACATAGACTAACAGACTGGCTACACAAACAGGACCCAACATTCTGCTGCTTACAGGAAACCCATCTCAGGGAAAAAGACAGACACTACCTCAGAGTGAAAGGCTGGAAAACAATTTTCCAAGCAAATGGTCTGAAGAAACAAGCTGGAGTAGCCATTTTAATATCGGATAAAATCGACTTCCAACCCAAAGTTATCAAAAAAGACAAGGAGGGAAACTTCATATTCATCAAAGGGAAAATCCTCCAAGAGGAACTCTCAATTCTGAATATCTATGCTCCAAATGCAAGGAAAGCCACATTCATTAAAGACACTTTAGTAAAGCTCAAAGCACACATTGCACCTCACACAATAATAGTGAGAGACTTCAACACACCACTTTCACCAATGGACAGATTGTGGAAACAGAAACTAAACAGGGACGCAGTGAAATTAACAGAAGTTATGAAACAAATGGACTTAACAGATATCTACAGAACATTTTATCCTAAAACAAAGGGATATACCTTCTTTTCAGCACCTCACGGGACCTTCTCCAAAATTGACCATATAATTGGTCACAAAACAGGCCTCAACAGATACAAAAATATTGAAATTGTCCCATGCATCCTATCAGACCACCATGGACTAAGGCTGATCTTCAATAACAACATAAATAATGGAAAGCCAACATTCACGTGGAAACTGAACAACACTCTTCTCAATGATACCTTGATCAAGGAAGGAATAAAGAAAAAAATTAAAGACTTTTTAGAGTTTAATGAAAATGAAGCCACAACATACCCAAACCTATGGGACACTATGAAAGCATTTCTAAGAGGGAAACTCATAGCTCTGAGTGCCTCCAAAAAGAAACAGGAAAGAGCACACACTAGCAGCTTGACAACACATCTAAAAGCTCTAGAAAAAAAGGAAGCAAATTCACCCAAGAGGAGTAGACGGCAGGAAATAATCAAACTCAGGGGTGAAATCAACCAAGTGGAAACAAGAAGAACTATTCAAAGAATTAAACAAACGAGGAGTTGGTTCTTTGAGAAAATCAACAAGATAGATAAACCCTTAGCTAGACTCACTAGAGGGCACAGGGACAACATCCTAATTAACAAAATCAGAAATGAAAAGGGAGACATAACAACAGATCCTGAAGAAATCCAAAACACCACCAGATCCTTCCACAAAAGGCCATACTCAACAAAACTGGAAAACCTGGACAAAATGAACAAATTTCTAGACAGATATCAGGTACCAAAGATAAACCAGGATCAAGTTAACGATCTAAAGAGTCCCATATCCCCTAAAGAAATAGAAGCAGTCATTAATAATCTCCCAGCCAAAAAAAGCTGGAGCCCATCTCCCAGGACCAGATGGGTTTAGTGCAGAGTTCTACCAGACCTTCAAAGAAGATCTAATTCCAGTTCTGCACAAACTATTCCACAAAATATAAGTAGAAGAAACTCTACCCAACTCATTCTATGAAGACACAATTACTCTGATACCTAAACCACAGAAAGATCCAACAAAGATAGAGAACTACAGACCAATTTCCCTTATGAATATCGATGCAAAAATCCTCAATAAAATTCTCACTAACCGAATCCAAGAAAATATTAAAGCAATCATCCATCCAGACCAAGTAGGTTTTATTCCAGGGGTGCAGGGATGATTTACTATATGGAAATCCATCAATGTAATTAATTATATAAACAAACTCAAAGACAAAAACCACATGATCATCTCGTTAGATGCGGAAAAAGCATTTGACAAGATCCAACACCCATTCATGATAAAAGTCTTGGAAAGACCAGGAATTCAAGGGCCATAACTAACCATGATAAAAGCAATCTACAGCAAACCAGTAGCCAACATCAAAGTAAAGGGTAAGAAGCTGGAAGCAATCCCACTAATATCAGGGACTAGACAAGGCGGTCCACTCTCTCCATACCTATTCAACATTGCACTTGAAGTCCTAGCCAGAGCAATTCGACAACAAAAGGAGATCAAGGGGATACAAATTGGAAAAGATGAAGTCAAAATATCACTTTTTGCAGATGATATGATAGTATATATAAGTGACCCTAAAAATTCCACCAGAGAATCCTAAAACTGATAAATTGCTTTGGTGAGGTAGCAGGATATAAAATTAACTCAAACAAGACAATGGCCTTTCTCTACACAAAGAATAAACAGGCTGAGAAAGAAATTAGAGAAACAACACCCTTCTCAATAGTCACAAATAATACAAAAATATCTTGGCGTGACTCTAACTAAGAGAGTGAAAGTACTGTATGATAAGAACTTCAAGTCTCTGAAGAAAGAAATTAAAGAAGATTTCAGAAGATGGAAAGATCTCCCATGCTCATGGATTGGCAGGATCAACATTGTAATAATGGCTATCTTGCCAAAAGCAATCTACAGATTCAATGCAATCCCCATCAAAATTCCAACTCAATTCTTCAACGAATTAGAAGGAGCAATTTGCAAATTCATCTGGAATAACAAAAAACCTAGGATAGCAAAAACTCTTCTCAAGGATAAAAGAACCTCTGGTGGAATCACCATGCCTGACCTAAAGCTTTACTACAGAGCAATTGTGATAAAAAAAACTGCATGGTACTGTATAGTGACAGGACAAGTAGACCAATGGAGATAGAATTGAAGACCCAGAAATGAACGCCACACACCTATGTCACTTGATCTTCGACAAGGGAGCTAAAAACCATCAGTGGAAGAAAGACAGCATTTTCAACAAATGGTGCTGTCACAACTGGTTGTTATCATCTAGAAGAATGCGAATTGATCCATTCCTATCTCCTTGATACTAGGTCAAATCTAAGTGGATCAAGGAACTTCACTAAAACCAGAGACAGTGAAACTTATAGAGGAGAAAGTGGGGAAAAGCCTCGAAGATATGGGTACAGGGGAAAAATTCCTGAACAGAACAGCAATGGCTTGCGCTGTAAGATTGAGAATTGGCAAATTGGGACCTCATGAAACTGCATAGCTTCTGCAAGGCAAAAGATATCGACAATAAGACAAAAAGGCCACCAACAGATTGGGAAATGATCTTTACCTATCCTAAATCAGATAGGGGACTAATATCCAATATATATAAAGAACTCAAGAAGGCGGACTTCAGAAAATCAAATAACCCCATTAAAAATTGGGGCTGAGAGCTGAACAAAGAATTCTCACCTGAGGAATACCGAATGGCAGAGAAGCACCTGAAAAAATGTTCAATATCCTTAATCATCAGGGAAATGCAAATCAAAACAACCCTGAGATTCCACCTCACACCAGTCAGAATGGCTAACATCAAAAATTCAGGTTACAGCAGATGCTGGCGATGATATGGAGAAAGAGAAACATTCCTCCATTGTTGGTGGGATTGCAAGTTTGTACAACCACTCTGGAAATCAGTCTGCTGGTTCCTTAGAAAATTGGACATAGTACTACCGGAGGATCCAGCAATACCTCTCCTGGGCATATATCCAGATGTCCCAACCAGTAAGAAGGACACATGCTCCACTATGTTCATAGTAGGCTTATTTATAATAGCCAGAAGCTGGAAAGAACCCAGATGCCCCTCAACAGAGGAATGGATACAGAAAATGTGGTACATTTACACAATGGAGTACTACTCAGCTATTAAAAAGAATGAATTTATGAAATTCCTAGGCAAATAGATGGACCTGGAGGGCATCATCCTGAGTGAGGTAACACAATCACAAGGGAACTCACACAATATGTACTCACTGATAAGTGGATGTTAGCCCAAAACTTAGGATACCCAAGATATAAGATACAATTTGCTAAACGCATGAAACTCTAGAAGAATAAAGACCAAAGTGTGGACACTGTGCTACTTCTTAGAATTGGGAACAAAACACCCATGGAAGGAGTTACAGAGACAAAGTTTGGAGCTGTGACAAAAGTATGGACCATCTAGAGACTGCCATATCCAGGGATCCACTCCATAATCAGCTTCCAAACGCTGACACCACTGCATACACTAGGAAGATTTTGCTGAAAGGACCCAGATATAGCTGTCTCTTGTGAGACTATGCCGGGGCCTAGCAAACACAGAAGTGGATGCTCACAGTCAGCTATTGGATGGATCACAGGGCTCCCAATGGAGGAGCTAGAGAAAGTACCCAAGTTGCTAAAGGGATCTGCAACCCTATAGGTGGAACAACATTATGAACTAACCAGTACCCCGGAGCTCTTGACTCTAGCTGCATATGTATCAAAAGATGGCCTAGTCGGCCATCACTGGAAAGAGAGGCCCATTGAACACACAAACTTTATATGCCCCAGTACCGGGGAACGCCAGGGCNAAAAAAAAAAAAATGGGAATGGGTGGGTAGGGAAGTGGGCGGGAGGATATGGGGAACTTTTGGGATAGCATTGGAAACATAATTGAGGAAAATACGTAATAAATTTTAAAAAAACGAATAATGCAGGCTCCATACCCACCAAGTCAGTCTGATGACTTTACCACCACATATGGCTTGTGTCTCATGGCTTTTCTTTCATATGTAGCATTCAGTAACCTCTCTATGCTCTGAATATTTAGTGTTTTTAACTGTCTGTCCTGGGAAGTTGCTTTTCTGGTGCTTTCTTTTGTTTGTTTGTTTGCTTGCTTGCTTGTTTTTGGTTTTATTTTTGTGCTTCTTATATCTATAGTAGTTTGTCTTCCCAGATTTTATTTTGATCTTATTGAAGATCTGGCCTGTGCATTAACATGGGGGTCCTCTCCCCTCATTCACTTTTGCCTAGAAATGGAAGATGTGGCATTTTGTGGTATCTCTACACTTCCTACCTGTGTATTTGGGGTTTTTATCAATTTTTAAAATATTATTTACTCATGTGGTCTACCTTCTATGCATTTTATAATATCTTCTACTTTATACAGTCTATTTATAAGACTTTCTTTGAATTTTGCAATTGTGTTGTTGAGCTTTTCATTTGACCTTCATTCAGTTGAGTTTTCTTCAATATTCCTATCTTTTTTAACTCAGTTTTCAAATCACAGGTTTTTAATCATTGTTGTTTTTTCCAGTAGTGTGTTCTTATTCTCTAGCATATCACTTGGGCACCTACCATCTTTGAGTTCATTCTCTTCAAGTTCATTGAGCTCTTTTTCTCTGATATCTTTAAACTCCCAAATCTCTGAGGTCTATGATTGCCACTAAGTTCCATGTCCTGGTTCATCTTGGTAATTCTCATTGTAGAATGTCTGTTTGGACTGGGGGATTCAGAAGCAGCAAATGTTGTCTTAACTTTTCTTCTTGTTATTGCAATGAACCGCCAGACTGATTTCCAGAGTGGTTGTACAAGCTTGCAATCCCACCAACAATGGAGGAGTGTTCCCCTTTCTCCACATCCTCGCCAGCATCTGCTGTCACCTGAGTTTTTGATCTTAGCCATTCTGACTGGAGTGAAGTGGAATCTCAGTGTTGTTTTGATTTGCATTTCCCTGATGATTAAGGATGTTGAACATTTATTCAGGTGCTTCTCTGCCATTCGGTATTCCTCAGGTGAGAATTCTTTGTTCAGCTCTCAGCCCCATTTTTTAATGGGGTTATTTGATTTTCTGGAGTCCACCTTCTTGAGTTCTTTATATATATTGGATATTAGTCCCCTATCCGATTTGGGATAGGTAAAGATCCTTTCCCAATCTGTTGGTGGCCTTTTTGTCTTATTGACGGTGTCTTTTGCTTTGCAGAAGCTTTGCAATTTTATGAGGTCCCATTTATCGATTCTTGATCTTACAGCACAAGCCATTGCTGTTCTATTCAGGAATTTTTCCCCTGTACCCATATCTTCGAGGCTTTTCCCTACTTTCTCCTCTATAAGTTTCAGTGTCTCTGGTTTTATGTGGGGTTCCTTAATCCACTTAGATTTGACCTTAGTACAAGGAGATAGAAATGGATCAATTCGCATTCTTCTACATGATAACCGTCAGTTGTGCCAGCACCATTTGTTGAAAATGCTTTTTTCCACTGGATGGTTTTAGCTCCCTTGTCGAAGATCAAGTGACCATAGGTGTGTGGATTCATCTCTGGGTCTTCAATTCTGTTCCATTGGTCTACTTGTCTGCACTATACCAGTACCATGCAGTTTTTATCACAATTGCTCTGTAGTACAGTTTTAGGTCCGGCATGGTGATTCCACCAGAGGTTCTTTTATCCTTGAAAAGAGTTTTTGCTATCCTCATTTTTTTGTTATTCCAGATGAATCTGCCGATTGCCCTTTCTAATTCGTTGAAGAATTGAGTTGGAATTTTGATGGGGATTGCATTGAATCTGTAGATTGCTTTTGGCAAGATAGCCATTTTTACAATGTTGATCCTGCCAATCCATGAGCATGGGAGATCTTTCCATCTTCTGAGATCTTCTTTAATTTGTTATTGCAATGAGACCAGGGCAGATGGGTTATTTTCTTTTGTTGACAATTGTTGTTCTATGTCTAATATGGGCATACCAAGTTGGGTTGACACACAGGATATATTACCCAGCATGAACCTGGAATTAAGAAGGGTGTAGATGAACCTCTCCAGCCTGTGTTGCAATCCTGATTGTAGGACATGGGGTGGGTCTGGTTGTTGGAGAAGGTGCTTTTAGAGTAAGAGATAACAGACTCACAAGCCTGAGCCTGAGCACAGGACGAGCCTGGAGGATAGATGTGATGTGTACAGCCATGAGTTAACCAGAGTTTCCCAATGGTTGTGTCAGAGAGCACACAGAGAATGTGTAGTTCAAAAATTGTGTCTCTGTGCCATGTGACTGGGCTACCATGGGGAGAGTGCTATGATCTAGTGAACGACAAAGAGAGAGGGACCAGGAGGTCATGATTCTTCTGATATAACAGTGGGGCTATCAGGATTGGGCACTTAAGGTATGTGGGTTGGCGATGACAGAGAGTTCAGGTAGATTATTTGTTTCCACACAGCCTGGATGAAATAAAGTGTAGTCAAGTGTATCCCATGTAGAAGGTAGTCAGAAGGAGATCGGGATCACTGGCAGCCACTGTGCAGTAACCACAGTGGAGGGGTGCTGTGTCTGGTTCTGCAATTGATTTGTCAGCTACTCATTGTTGTTTTATTTAAACCTCTCAGTTCAGTCAGTGCTGCCTGGGAAAATATTGACCGAACTGATTGGCTTACACTTGTGCATGTCTTGCACAAGCAACTGTATCTGTATTGAGTTCGTGAGTACAACAGTCATGTATTGTTCAGAAAAGCACATCTCACTGCACTCCTGTCTGTCCTCCCGTCCTTTCATTCTTTCTGCCAAGTCACTTGAAATGTTCCCAGAGCCTTGATAAACTCACTTATATATCCCAGTTAAGACCAAGTACTGAACATACATTTAATCAGAATTCTAATACTGAGTCTTATGTTAATTGATGACCACTGCACTGAGAAACTTATTTGGGCAAGGTTGAAGTTAGTCTCTGAGTATAGACATAATCAGAAGTCAGTTTAACAATATGTCCATGTAGCAAAACAACAGAGATAGGTCCTCTCCTAGAGCCCATGAACTTCCACATCATGTGCTTTAGACCACATTCACAGTAGGTATTCACTAGGTATGAACTCCCTCCTGTGGAATTCAAATCTAATCAGAAGTTCCACAATAGTAATCATAGAACAGTTGGTTACCCTATACTCTTCATGTAACTATTGCACTAGTGAGCATAGCTTCCCTGGCAGGCCAGTATTGTAGCATTCAAGCTCAGCATCAGGGATTAATTCCATTGATGGCTTTTTTTCCCCAAGTGGCCTCATACTATGTCCTAGTACTATAAAATCTAGCTAGTATATATGAAATGTCATGACTGTTTCAACTTGGTTTCTTTAAGTCCTGAATTCCCCCACCCAAAAAAAATGTGGTGTCTTCAGCAACAGGGTCTAACTCTAGTTCCTTTAGACTATGAAGAATAACCACAACAGGCTTGTTTGTGTTTGGAGTCTCTGCTTCCTCCATGACCTCTTTGTAACTCTTTGGCAAGTACTCCTTGCTTGGCACTGAGATTTGGATTTATTAACTCATGTCTTCTCAGGACTGTAAGCTCATTGCTCAATAGCCTACATTTATTTAAGTTATATTTTTGATAAAGGTCAAACTAGTTTATTTCAATAAGAAACATCCATACATTGTTAATCTGGCTTAGTCTGGCGTAATCTATCCCCACTCAAGCATCTCCCTTGTCATACAATTCCAACCCTCCCTTCAAAATTCAAACCCAATTTTTTTTTTTTTTTGGTTTTTCAAGACAAGGTTTCTCCATGTAGCCCTGGCTGCCCTGGAACTCACTCTGTAGACCAGGTTGGCCTTGAACTCAGATATCTGCCTGCCTCTGCCTCCCAAGTGCTGGGATTAAAGGCATGTGCCACCACTGCCCAGCGTCAAACCCAATTTTCATATGCAAAGTGTTCTACTCTGTCTGAACTAATGATACTCACCAAGATCTGTGTGTTATGTATTACTCAGTCTCTGTTTTCTGTCCTGGAAACGGAAACCAAACCTTTTTTCCTCCATTTAATGCACTGCGCTCCTCTGTTTACCACTGAGCACCTTGCTGAGAGCTTCACCTCTTCTGCCCTACTCTTGCTTCCTCCAACCAGCACAGCTGAGGATTCATCCTCCACCTTGTGACCAGAGCACAAACTTCATCTCAGCATCTTCAAGGAACTCAAGAAAGACAGGCGTTAAAGGAAGAAGATTCTAAATTTGAAAGGGAAGGAGGGAATTCAGAAGTGCACTTCTGAAAGGGAAAGGTGGGAATCACGCAATTGTCAGATGTTTATAGAAAATTCAAGAACTTTACACTAACATTTGAAAAACAAACATGCAAATCAAAATATGTAATGATAGAATGCATATGTGACAGAAAAAAATTGTACCATTTGTCTCTGTAGGCAATGGGATACCTTACTACATAGAATAATTTCCACCTCCATACATTTTGTGTGAGATTTTTGGCCTATTTTCCCTCTCTCTCTCTCTCTCTCTCTCTCTCTCTCTTTATGTGTGTGTGTTGTTCACATATATGTATATGTATGTTTACATGTGTGAGAGCATATAAATGGGGTGTCACACTGTACATATACATGTAAGAGCACTAAATTGATGTCAGGAAACTTCCTCAGTTGGGCTCTTATTCATGGAGGCAAAACAATCCATTATCTACACCCAGAGCTTATGAAGTAGCAAGGCTGGCTACCCATCTTATGCTGGGGAAGCCCCTGTCTCAGCTTTCTGGGCCTGAAATGACAGAGGACCACAAAGCAAACTCAGCATGTAAATGGAGTATTGGAATACAAATTTTAATACATATGCTTTGATGGCAAGCTCTTTAACTCCTCAGCCATCTTGTTTCCACCACATGCTTTTCAAGTGTGATAAAACTTAAGAGGATTCAGATGTTTGCATAATGGCAGATACATTTCAGCAGGAAGGTCTTGGAGAAAGTGCTCTGGAAAAAGCTGTGCCCTCTCTTGGCACTTTGAGGAGACATGTTCTGAGCCAGGCAGACCTTGGCCACAGACATGAGTGGTCAGCTTGCTGCACTCAGGAGGTGTTAGAAGTTCTCCTACAGAAGAGAGTAAGTGCAAATCTATTGACCTGATTTCAGAGGAAAGTTGGCCCCTGAAGCCAGGCCCTCAAGCACTAATTGTGGGAACTGTGGCTACACTCAGTGCTCTCACCAAATTATTTCCAACACCTGGTCCATGACAGTACAAGCAGGTGTATTGTACTTTGGGCAACAGGCCAGTACTGAGGAATGAACTTGGATTCTGGTCCATAGGTCATCCTGCTGTCTATCTTGTCTTGGGTTCCTTCAAATGAAGATGCTGAGATAAGATTTGCACTCTGGACAAAAGCTGAAAAGATGACTCCTCAGATACACTGGTTAGAGGAAGCAAGAATAGAACAAGAAAGGTGAAGCAAGGCAGAGTGCTCAGTGCCAAACTGTAGAGCACGTTAAATCAAGAAAAAAAAATGTCTAGTTTGGTTTCCATTGCCAGAATAGAAAAGCAAAAACTGGGTGAACATTTTTACTCTTTTTTTTTTGGTGGATTAATTGCATTGCTGATTGAATGACTGATTGACAAATAAACTGATAGGTTGATATATTGATTGACTGTAGTCTAGGATGGTTTCAAATTCCCCATATGGAAAAGCTGGACCTGAGCTACTGATTCTCCTGCCTCTTTCTTCTGAGTGATGAATTACAGAGTACCATACCCAGTGATGTTTTGTCAAACCTGCATATTAATTATAGTTCTGAAGGCTGTATGTATAACACTGAAAACTATGGTTACTTAGCCTCAAAGAAGGACATATAAAGACAAACAGGTGCCTGACAGAAAGGAAAAAATACACCTTCGCACAACAGTTTGCCAATTACTAGAAGAAAATTATTGGTCAGTTATTAAGGGTCCTGCCCCCCATGACTCCAAACGCCCACATTAGAACTGTATCCCTTACTCCTGAGTATTCCTTAATCCTATGTTTGCAACTGAGTTTCAGACTCAGTGTCAGAGGGGACAAAACACATCAAAATGGTTGCCAGAAACAAGGCTTTTTGTGACTAAAGAAATCTGGACTACAGTACAAAATACACCCAAGATGTCCAAGACTGGGGAGAGGTGACCAAGACTATGCACTGAAACATGGACTCTATCACATTTCTAGATCTTCCCATCAGACCCACAATCTCAAGACTTCAGGATGAAGTTGTCAGGACTGCAATGGTGGATCCAATAGGATCTGTCAGGAGTAGACATCCACTTGACTGTCTGTTATATCCCCCACTACTCCATGGCCTCCTACAGGGAGAGACCACAGCCACCAAATTACAGATGAGAAAGATGATCTCAGTGGAGATACTAGATTATTTTATAAGCTGAATGAAGAAAGAGTTATATCTGTGAACTCATGCTTTATTCTCACTCTTTAAGAGAGGTTCTGGCACAGGGTAACAAATAGATAAATGACTGAAGCAGGAATGAAAGTCAGACCGCATTATTGTTAGTCACATGACCAAATTGAGAAAAATACGTAATAATAAAAAATATTTTTAAAAAAAGACAGCAAAGGTGGAAGGAAGAACAGTATAGGAGAGAGAGAAAGAAAATTTGTACTCATTGCTGCAATGGTTACAGAATAAATTGTCTTTATGTACAAAAAAAAGAAAAAAGAAAAAGAATCCTCTACTCTAAACTCACATTTTTTGCCCTATACTGTTCAAAATATTCCAGTGCCCACAGCCTATATGTGGTACAGCCTAGACAGATGCCTAAATGCATCCAGATGATAAAGGATCTAAAAAAAGGAAGGAAGGAAGGAAGGAAGGAAGGAAGGAAGGAAGGAAGGAAGGAAGGAAGGAAGGAAGGAAATAAGGAAGGGAGGGAGGAAGGGAGGAAGGGAGGAAGGGAGGAAGGGAGGAAGGAAAGAAAAGAGGAAATGAAAGAAGAGAGGGTTGATTGAATGATCGCGCAACACTAATGTTTACTCTTCTGCTCAAAATTTACCATCCATTTAGGAATATTTCCAGAAGTATATATGAATCAGGGAGAAGAGATACTTTACCCAGCATGGTCATTGAAAGAGGAGAATTTGTTTCAAACTTTCAAAAGTCTACGACTGTTTCAAAAATTGTGCCCAAGAGGCTCAGGGAACTTGGTCAAGAAAAGCTGGTATCCATGTGTACCAGAAGAAGGAGGACATATAATTAATATCCAAGACTTATTTGGCCCAAATATAGGTACTCAGAAAGAGCCTCAATTAGTCATAATAGAAGGGGCTGCTGGGATTGGGAAGTCAACACTGGCCAGGCAGGTGAAGAGAGCCTGGATGGAAGGCGAGCTCTACAGGGATCACTTCCAACATGTCTTCTTCTTCAGCTGCAGAGAGCTGGCCCAGTGCAAGAAGCTGAGTCTGGCTGAGCTCATAACACACGGCCAGGATGTGCCCACAGCTCCCATAAATCAGATCCTGTCTCACCCTGAGAAGCTGCTCTTCATCCTGGATGGCATAGATGAGCCAGCATGGGTCTTGGCAGACCAGAATCCTGAGCTATGTCTGTACTGGAGTCAAACACAGCCTGTGCACACACTACTGGGAAGTTTACTAGGGAAATCCATCCTTCCTGAGGCTTCCTTCTTGCTCACAACTCGCACCACAGCTCTACAGAAGTTCATTCATTCTTTGCCACAGTCATGTCAGGTGGAAGTCCTAGGATTCAGTGATTTTGAACAGGAGATCTATATCTACAAATATTTTGCAAAGCAAATATTTGGAATTAAAGCTCTTATTATGGTTGAGTCTAACCCAGTTCTCCTGACCCTGTGTGAGGTTCCCTGGGTGTGCTGGTTGGTCTGCAATTGCCTGAAAAAGCAGATGGAGCAGGGTGGAGATGTCTCCCTGACCTCACAGACAACCACAGCCATCTGCCTAAAATACATTTCCCTAACAATCCCAGTGCATCATATGAGGACCCAGCTCAGAGCCCTCTGCTCATTGGCTGCTGAAGGCATCTGGAAAAGAAGGACCCTGTTCAGTGAAAGCGACCTCTGTAAGCAAGGGTTAGACGAGGATGCCGTTGCCACTTTCCTGAAGACTGGTGTCCTTCAAAAGCAGGCCAGCTCTCTGAGCTATAGCTTTGCCCACTTGTGTCTCCAGGAGTTCTTTGCATCAATGTCTTGCATCTTGGAGGATAGTGAGGAACAACATGGTGATATGGAAATGGACAGAATTGTGGAAACACTGGTAGAACGGTATGGAAAACAAAACCTGTTTGAGGCACCCACTGTGCGCTTTCTCTTTGGTCTTTTGAGTAAAGAGGGATTGAAAGAAATGGAAAAGCTCTTTTCCTGCAGCCTTCCTGGGAAGACAAAGTTGAAACTACTATGGCACATCCTTGGGAAATCCCAACCCCATCAACCACCTTGCCTCGGTTTGCTCCACTGTCTATATGAAAATCAGGATATGAAGCTCCTGACACATGTGATGCATGATCTTCAAGGAACAATAGTGCCTGACACAGATGACATTACACACACAGTGTTGCAGACAAATGTGAAGCACCTGGTGGTACGGACAGACATGGAGCTCATGGTGGTCACTTTCTGCATTCAGTTCTGCTCTCACATGAGGAGTCTACAGCTGAATATGGAAGGACAACAAGGATATGCACTGACAGCCCCAAGGATGGTTCTGTGAGTATTCAGGCATAGTCCTCTTTCCAGGTTCTGTGACAATCCCAGGAGCCCACATGTTCTGAGCATTTCTCTATTCTCTTCGGTGTGCTTGGTCATCATTAGGCTATCAACTTGTCTCTTCCTTTGCCTTTTTGAGGACCATCCACCTCCTCTGATTCAAATTATCTTCACCTTTCAACGAGTTCCAATAACCACAGTTAATGGTCCTCCCTATTCACATGCTTTCTCTCTGAAAAACATCTCCTGCAGGCACCATCTGCTGTTCACTTGAAAATGATCTTGACCCTGACATCTTTCCCCATAACCTCAAAATGCTTACATATCAGTGTCCCTATGTATTCACTGCCCAGATAATATCTCTAGGTGTCAAAGAAGGCAGCCTGGCCATGGCACTCTCCTAAAAGGCTCCCTAACTTTCTGCCAATCCCAGCAGCAAGGTAGACTTCTTCCAGGGTTTACTACCCCTGTACAGCAGTGGTAACTTAGTATTAGTACGTGCCTTGCCTCCCTCTATGTGATTTGCCCCATAAATATTCATTATTATTTTATGTAATGGCCTACCAATCACAAGAGAAGAAGTGCACATATTGCCCAAGGACCACAGAAACTGGGAGAGAAGACAGCCATCTACTCTAATTACATAGGGAGTGACTCTTGCCATGAGGAAGGGCATAAGGAGTATTGGGGAAGGGAGTGTTTATTTACATGGAGAGATCTCAGGAGTACTAAAGTTTTTAATTAAGTGTTCTCTTTTTATGTGTTGAAACATTTTCTTCTAATAATCTGAGCTGGACTTGCTGGCATAACCCTGAAATTCTATCACTCAGGAGGCTAAAGGAGGAAGAGTCTTGATTTCAGGACTTTGACACCAGGTTGAACAAGAAAGAAAAAGCTCCAGTGAAAACCAAATGACTTGAAAGTAGTGGAGTGACTGTGAGAGAACAGGATGGGTGAGGAGAAGGGGGAAGTATGGCAAAGAGCACATGTGATCAGACCATGTTAGACACATGGAGGAAGGTGTCAATGACTATTTTATATGATTAGGATGAACTAATAAATGTGTGATTGCAGAAAAGTGATTATATAGCAATGATAATAACAAAAAAGGTTGGTATCAACCAGAATTTTATTTCTCAAAGAGGACAGCATTAAGAAGTGAAGAAGCTGAGCTTGGCTGTCCACACCTATCATCCAAAACTCAGAAAGCAGGGGCAAGAAGGCCAGAATTCCCTGTCCACTCTGTTTTTGACTGTGTTTGTGTCTCAGTCCCTCCATTGAAGACTTGCCTGGTTATAGGAAATGGCCTGTTAATGCTCCATGTCCCCCATTAGTAGGGTCACCATCATAGATTCCTGAGAGTTTCCACTGTCCTAGTCTTCTAGCTCATTCTAGAGATGTCCCCCCAAATAGAATTGTCTCTCCTAGTACTCTCCCAGGGAGCTCCATCATTCCCCAACTTCATTCCTCCTAACCCTCTTCCTACCATCTGCCCCAAACAGTCCCATCCCTCCAACCACCCTGTTGATGTCTAATCTATTTCACCTTCTCAGTGACATTCAAGGATATATTTTGTCTTTATTTAGTGCATTTGTTGTTCTGATTATTATGTGTCAGGAGGAATTTCTTTTCTGGTCCAGTCTATTTGGAGTTCTATAGGTTTCTTGTATGTTCATGTGCATCTCTTTCTTTAGTTATGGAAAGTTTTCTTCCATAATTTTGTTGAAGATATTTGCTGGCCCTTTAAGTTGAAAATCTTCATTCTCATCTACTCCTATTATCTGTAGGTTTGGTCTTCACACTGTGTCCTGGATTTCCTGGATGATTTGAGTTAGGATCTTTTTGCATTTTGCATTTTCTTTGATTGTTGTGTCCATGTTCCCTATGGAATCTTCTGCACCTGAGATTCTCTCTTCCATCTGTTGTATTCTGTTGCTGATGCTCACATCTATGGTTCCTGATTTCTTTCCTAGGGTTTCTATCTCCAGAGTTGTCTCCCTTTGGGTTTTCTTTATTGTTTCTACTTCCATTTTTTAGATCCTGGATGGTTTTGTTCAATTCCATCACCTGTTTGGTAGTGTTTTCCTGTTACTCTCTAAGGCATTTTTGTGTTTCCTCTTTAAACACTTCTAGCTGTTTACCCGTGTTTTCCTGTATTTCCTTCTTAAAGTCCTCCATCATCATAAGAAATGGCTTTAGATCCATTTCTTGCTTTTCTGGTGTGATGGTGTATCCAGGACTTGCTATGGTGGGAGAGTTTGGTTTTGATGATGCCAAGTAACCTTGGTTTCTGTTGTTTCTATTCTTATGATTGTCTCCTGCCATCTGATTATCTCAAGTATTTGCTGTCCTCAATATATCTGATTGGAGCCTGTCCTTCCTATAATCCCAGTTGATTCAGGACTCCTCAGAGTCCAGCTTTCTCTGTGATCCTTTGATGTGGGCTCCTGTGAACCTGAGAATCTGGGTGTTTCAGAGTTCTTGGCAGTCAAGTTCCTCTGAGACCCTGAAATACTGGTGTGACCAAACTCCTTTTATCCTGGGATCCTGTTGTCAAAGATCCTGGGCGTGTGTTACAGTGCCTGGAAGTGGTGTCTCCTTTGAGGAGTGTGGCGCTGTCTGGTCAGTGGTCCTAAGATCGAGTGAAGAGTCCTCTAGGGACCTTGGGGGTGTTCGCCAACTCCGCACACAAGGTGACCCGGTGCTGGCACTGACTGGAAGGGCCATATATTAATTTTTGATCTTATTGTCTAAACTATTACTGTTCTGTTTTTGAAATTTTCTCCTGCATTCAAATCTACTCTCCAGTTTTCTTCTAAAAGTTTAGTGTATCTGATTTCATGTTGAGGTTTTTGGACCTCTTGGCTTTGAGATATGTGCAGGGTGATAGATGTGAATCTATTTGCACTCTTGTACATGGAGATGTCTGCTTAGACCAGCAACATTTGTTGAAGATGCTTTTTCCCCCATTGTATAGATTGGGCTTCTTTGTCAATAGTTACTAGATGTGTGGGTTTACTTCTGGTCCTTTGATTCTATTCCTTTGATTAACTTTCTGTTTTCATGCCAGTACCAAGTGGTTTTTATTACTATTGCTCTCTAGTACAGCTTGAAATCAGAGATGGTGATATCACCAGAAGTTCTATTATTTATTCAGGATTTTTAGCTCTCCTGGGTTTTTGTTTTTTAATATGAAGTTGGGTATTGATCTTTCAGGGTCTGTAAAGAATTGTGTTAGTATTTTAATGGGAATTGCATTGAATCTGCAGATTACTTTTGGTAGGATAGCAATTTTTATGTGATAATCCTACTGATCCATAAGTAGGGGAATCTTTGCATCTTCTGATATCTTCTTCAATTTCATTCTTCAAAAATGTAAAGTTCTTGTCATTTAGGTCTTTCATTTGCTTGGTTAGACTTACTCCAAGTATTTATGGCTATTGTGTAGCAAGTTGGAAGTTGTTCCCTAATTTCTTTCTTAGGCCATTGGTTGTTTGGGTTTTTTGTTTGTTTGTTTGTTTGTTTTATATGAGAGTTACAGGTAATTTTTGGTTTGTTATATTTTTGTTTGGGTTTTTGTTGTTGTTGTTGTTGCTGGTTGATATGTTAGGGGTTTGGAGTGTTTTGTTTTTGTTTTGTTTTTCTTTGCTTTTTGCCTTTTTGATTTTCTTCTTTTGTTTTATTTTTCTTGATTTGTTCTGCTTTACTTAATTTTCTATCTAGCCGTGTTTCTGAAGGTGTGGGAGAATTCTCTGCTAGAAATTTTGGGGTTGCTACCATATTATCTGAGAATGACGATTCTTTCACTTCTTCCCTTCCAGTTTCTATTTTTGGTCCCCTTTAGTTGTGTAATTGATCTGGCTAAAACTTCATGTTCTATATTGAATAGATATGGAGACAATGAACTGCATTGTCTTGTCCCTGATTTTAGTAGAATTGATTTAAGCTCCTCTACATTAATTTGATGTTGGCTATCAGGTGGGCGTATTCTGGCTGTATTGAGTTTAACTGTGGGTCTTATATCCATGATATCACCAAGAGTTTTACCAAGAAGAGTGTTGGATTTTCTCAAAGGCTTTTTCAGCATCCAATGAGATGATCATTTTGGTTTTCCCTTAAGTTTGTTTCTGTGATGGATTACATTGATGGATGATCATATGTGGCACCATCCCTGCAAGCCAGGGATGAAGCCTACTTGATCATAGTGAATGATGTTTTTGATGTGTTCTTGAATTTGGTTTGCAAATATTTTATTGAATAATTTTTCATCAATGTTCATAGGGGAGCTTGGACTAAAAATTCTTTGTAGTATATTTATGTAACTTAGGTATCACAGGGTCTGTGGACTCATGAAAAATGAGTTTGGCAGTGTTTTGTGGGATTATTTGATGATTATTGATATTAGCTCTTCTTGAAAGGCTGGTAGAACTCAGCACTAAAAACTATCTGATCCTGTGTTATGTTAGGGTTTTTTTTTCTTTTTTTCCTTTACTTTCTTTTTTCTTTTTACTTTTCTTTTTTTTTCAGAGAATTTTAGTGACTACTTCTATTTCCTTTGGAATTATGAGTTTAATCAGATTGTTTACCTGACCTTGATTTAGTCTTGGTAAGTGGTATCTATCAAGCAAATAGCCCACTTAGTTTAGACTTGGAAGTTTTCAGAATACAGGTTTTTGAAGGAAGACTTAATGATTCTTTGAATTTCCTCGGGGGAATGTTGTAGCATTCCTCAATTCATTTCTGATTTTGTTAATTTGAAAGGTTGCTCTGCTTAGTTAGTTGGGTAAGTAGAAATGTTTTGTATATAGGACCACTTGAATCATAAAATCTCTTAGTTCCATAGCTTTCCTGTTTAGTTTCATTTGAATATCGTTTCCATTGTTGTGCTATTAATGTGTAGAGTTTAATATGTGATTTGAGATATAGTAATATTTCTTTTACAAATGTGGATGCTCTTGGATTTGAGGGATTGATGTTTATAATTGAGATGTCATCTTGTTGGATTTTCTCTTTGATTAGTATGAAGTGTCCTTCTCTGTCTTTTTTCTTAATTTTGGTTGGAAGTCTATATTATTATATATTATAATGGCTACTATACTTTCCTTCTTCAGTTCATCTGCTTAGAAATCTTGTTGCAGGCCTTAACTCTAAGATAATGTCTACGTTCGATCTTGAAGTGTTTTTCCTGCATGCAACATAATGATGGATCCTGTTTTCAAATATATTCTCATAGTTTATGTTTTTTATTGAGAAATTGAGTCCATTGATGTGAAGAGATATTGAAAACCAAGGATGTTTAATTCCTTTTATTTTAATGTTGATGATAGTAAAGTGCGTGTGTGTGTGTGTGTGTGTGTGTGTGTGTGTGTGTGTGTGTGTCCCTTCTTTTGGTTTTGCTGGTATAAAATTATGTTTCCTGTGTTTTCTTGGGTGTAGGTAACCTTCTGTTGAAGTTTTCTACTTCCTTCTGTAGGGCTGGAATGTAGATAGATAGTGTTTAAATTCAGTTTCATAGTGGAACGTCTTGTTTTCTCCGTTTATGATGATTACAAGTTTGGCTGGGTATACCAGTCTGGGCTGCCGCCATGGTCTCTTGGAATCTGTAAGACATATGACCAGGCCCTTCTGGCATTTACACTCTCTGTTGAGATGTCTGATTAATTCTAATAGCTCTTCCTTCATATGTTACTTGGTCTTTTTCCTTGCAGCTTTTAATATTCTTTATTTTGTATATACTTAGTGTTTTGATTATTATGTGTCAGGAGGATTTTCTTTTTTTCTCTGGTCTATTTAGTGTTCCATAAACTTCTTGTATGCTTACAATCATGTCTTTCTTTAGGTTAGAAATTGTTTCTTATATGATTTTGTTAAAAATTATTTCTGGGTCTTTCAGGAATGTGGAACCATTCCAAGCATCCACATTACATGGGTCACACTACCTTAACCATACATAATCCCAGACAATATCAGGCACAGCTTCTAACATCTGCCATCTCCTACATTCATGTAGGGCAGAGACAAGCAGGCATACTACCATACACACAAAGTAAAAGTATAGAAATCCTTTTTTAATAAGTTATTCTTTTAAGTTCAGTACTTGGTTTCCTTAATATTTATTTGGTGTTGTAAATTTTTTTAAAAGACATACTTTATTTCCATTCAAAGTATACCAGTTTACATCTATGTTTTAGCAGTTGTTCATTGCTTTTGCTTTTTTATTATTTTTTGAGCTTGTTGATTACTTTTCTTTGTAGTACCGGGAATCTAGTATTGCATGAACCATGCATACTGCTGCTCCCAGCCTTTTGCTGTCTGTAACTTAGTCTAGCACAGAACTCAACATTCTCATGTCTGGTGGACTTTGTTGTTGTCATTAAGGAGTAAAGGAATGCATACTACGATACTGGGCAGATCTGTGTGTGTGTGTGTGTGTGTGTGTGTGTGTGTGTGTGTGTGTGTGTGTGTGTGTGTGTGAGAGAGAGAGAGAGAGAGAGAGGGTGTGTGTGTGTGTGTGTGTGTGTGTGTGTGTGACTATCTGTCTTTATGGCCCTTTCTCTTTGTCTCTCCATGTCTTCCTGTCTCTCTTTGTCCCTCTATCTCTTTCCTTATTTCTATCTCTCTTTCTTTCTATATCTATTTGGCTCTATCTATGTGTCTGTCTGTCTCTTTATCTTTGTCTCTTCTTGTGTTTTTGTCTCTCTTTGTATCTCAATCTGTCTGCACCCCTATTTCTGTCAGACATTCTATCTCTCTCTGTTTCTCTGTCCCTTTCTCTCTCTTTGTCTCTCTGTCTTTGTCACTGTTTTTGTGTGTGCGTGTGTGTGTGTGCGTGTGTGTGTGTGTGTGTGTGTGTGTGTGTTAACTCTCCCTTCTCTCTCCTCTTTCTGTGGCCCTCTATACTTGGAAGGATACAAGGACCATGTGAACCAAGACAGCTGTAGTACCATTGCATACACTAGCAAGATTTTGCTGAAAGGACCCAGATAGAGCTGTCTCTTGTGAGACTATGCCGGGGCCTAGCAAACACAGAAGTGGATGCTCACATTCAGCTATTGGATGGATCACAGGGCCCCCAATGGAGAAGCTAGAGAAAGTACCCAAGGAGCTAAAGAGATCTGCAACCCTGTAGGTGGAACAACATTATGAACTAACCAGTACCCCGGAGCTCTTGACTCTAGCTGCATATGTATCAAAAGATGGCCTAGTCGGCCACCACTGGAAAAAGAGGCCCATTGGACTTGCAAACTTTATATGCCCCAGTACAGGGGAATGCCAGGACCAAAAAGTAGGAGTGGGTGGGTAGGGGAGTGGGGGGGTAGGGTATGGGGGACTTTTGGGATAGCATTGGAAATGTAAATGAGGAAAATACCTAATAAAAATATATTTTTTAAAAAAAGACAGCTGTAGTATAGTGTGAGAACATGCTTAATACCATCATGGAGTCATTCCCAAATGCCAATCATCAGCTCTCTCTCTCTCTCTCTCTCTCTCTCTCTCTCTCTCTGGTTGTTTTGTTTTGTTTTTCGAGACAGGGTTTCTCTGTGTAGCCCTGGCTGTCCTGGAACTCACTTTGTAGACCAGGCTGGACTCTAACTCAGAAATCTGCCTGCCTCTGCCTGTGCTGGGATTAAAGGTGTGAGCCACCATCGCCCAGCTCATCAGCTCTCTTCCTAAACTTTTTTGAGCTGTCCATCATGAGACTCGAGTAATCTGTTCCAAAAGAAAGCAGCTGCATTCACATCAAAGAGAAGAAGCCAATCTGAATTTTCATGTCCCACTTTAACAAGGCAATTAGCTGAGCACTGTAGATTACAAAGGAAAGATGTAAGCCATTTGTTCCCACCCTTGGGACAACTAGACTGAGACATAAACAGATGCACAAAATGAGCACATGTCATGCTATCCTAAAAGACATAGATGAGAAACTACCAAGAGGAGAGAATCCAGAATTTGGAGCAAAAGAACATGTAGGAGGCTAGTGAATTCTGGGGATGGCATCCCTGTGCCTGGGACTCAGGTAGATAGAAGCCCATCTGCTATGTGGGGCTCTGCACAGATCATACCATGCAAGTCACATGCCTCTGCTACCTCTCTGGCCCCTCAGGTACAGGTGGACCCCAATCACTAATGCCAGTTGGAAGATTCTTTTCTACAATCTTAAATTCAACAGTAATCTGGAGGGGTTGGACCTCAGTGGAAATCCACTGAGTTACTCTGCAGTGCAATATCTCTGTGATGCCATGATATACCCTGGCTGCCAACTAAAGACTTTGTGGTGAGTCTGGGCTGGGTTCTCCCCTGAAGTATGGGTAGATGGGAGGACATTAAGGCAAAGGATATCTAGGCAGAGGCTTGGTATTTGTCAGATATTCACTAAACTCCCATTACCACAATTATAAAACATGCCAGACTGGTTAAAATAAACAAATGGATGTTCTTTTCTTGGGGAGCATGAAAGATTGCATTCATCAAGAAATCCCATTAGCTAATGATAACACTGAACTCATGAGGGCTTCAGTGGATCACACTTCCTGAGGACATAGGTAAAGCAGAAGTGAAAAATACAGAGGCAAAGGGAAGCCTGAGGGGAGAAAGTTCCAGGTCTGAGGAATGGCATCTTCCCATTTCCCCATATGGTCTGCCCTCATGATTCTACTCAGTTTCTATCTTGAATAAGATCTCACTTTATGAATGAGATCCTGCCCTATTCCAGGTCTGCTGAATTTCATGTCACGTGACTCTTGAAATTTAGCAATGAGAGGTCCTAGGCCTATGAAGCTCTGCCATGGCCAATGGTAGTTGAGCATTGGTCCTGACCTATATCCATTACTCTTGCAGCTCAGCTGTGGAGAGCTTGGAATTCTGTACCTAGACCAGAAAAGGCACAACAGAGACCTAACCACTGACAGATCAACATGCCATGAATCACAGAGACCTGAGATAAGTTTTTAAAGGCAATGAGACCTAGAGAAGCTGACAGTGAGCATCTCCCATGCAGGCTTGTTGAATGCGGCCTCACATCCACATACTGCTCACTCCTGGCCTCAGTGCTCAGTGCCTGCTCCAGCCTGAGAGAGCTAGACCTGCAGCTAAATGACCTGTGTGACGATGGTGTAAGGATGCTGTGTGAGGGGCTCAGGAATCGTGCCTGCAACCTCAGAATCCTGCGGTAAGCAAGCTGTGCATTCCCTTTCTGACATAAGGAGAGGAAGGGACATAGGTGAGTTCCCAGATGACAAAACATAGAAAAGGGATAGATATATCATAGTTAACCTGGCTCCTGGCCAGCTGTGCCACTAACACCCTGTGATTGGACAAGTCAATATCTTCTGGAAAACTCAGTGTCCTCATGGATTAAATGGAATGTGATACCCACCACATAGACATGTAATGTATATTACATAGTACATATGAAATAGCATACAGTATATATATATATTTTTAAAAGATACTGAGTAAGAAGTTGGGCATGGTGAAATCACATGCATAAGCATGGCTATACATAGTAAGGGACTCTCAGAATTGCCTTCTTCCAGAACAGTGCCACCATTATTTATCCATTCATTAATTCATATCTGTATGCATTCACTTTAAGTTCTCTGTGTGCCAAGCATTTGTGCAGAACTTACAAAAACAAACACAAGCATACATGGCTCAGTTTTCTGAATTATGTGGAAAGAGACAGTGATAACCCATCAGATTATGACTCTGTATTAAAGAGCTACTGGATGCTGTTTGGTCAAATATATTATAAGAGTATGATTCAGTGAAAGGCAAAATTTAACTCCATGGTCCAAGAGGGATCTCTGAGGCCTGGAGGAGTAATAGGCCTTGGTTCATGCCACATGAGGTCAGCAGCCCATGCAAGTGCAGAGTTGGAAAAGGCTATGAAAGAGATATAAGATGTAACCACAGAACATTGACTACAGAAACCTGAGACAGTTTTCAGTACTTGGAGCTATACCATTCCTCCTGGCCTAGGGTTCCATGAAAACTATAAATAAATAAATAAATAAATAAACAAACAAACAAACAAACAAACTCCAAACTACAGCCCTGGAGACTTGTGTGCTTCTCCACACAGTCCTTCCTTCTGTCTCTAAACTTCTTCCTCTCCTGTCCCAATACCTCCCCAACACAAGTCCATAGGCAGATTCTAGAAGAACCCTTCCCAAACGTTGCTAGCCAGGATCCTTCATGAGCTCAGGGAACCACAGAGGCTCTGGACTGCTGTACCCAGAGACAGCTGGTTCCTCCAGCCATCTGGAAAAGTCAGGCAAACCTGCAACATTGGACTTCCCTCTGTCTGGACTTCTGCTGCAACTCTCAAACCTAAAGGAGCAGTTAGGCAGTGAAGCCCAATTTATTTCCTCCCCTCTGATAGCAGAAAAAGGCCCAGATGCTTGGCACGTTTTCAGCCATAACTGTTCTTCACACACTGAAGTACATGACCAGGACTGGCCTCCACTGTAAGTCTGCCTCCCAGACAACTCAATTACATGTGAATCCTTAGCTGGCCCCTTCTATGACCTGAAGGCTCTATCACCAAGAGAGTGTCTCATGAAGCAGGACTGTGTCATTGCACAATCTCTCAGAGGAAGAGGAGACTTTTCACTTATGCCTTATCTGTGCATCCCAGCAGGCAGTGTGGGAGTGATGTATCCATGCATAGGAACTGAGGACTCTGAAATGCAGAGAAGACAGGAACTACTCTAACACCATCAGCAACCCTGAACCTGAGGGTAATAAGAATAGACCAGAGGACCTTGATAGTTCCCTCTGTGTAAGAAAAAGCTTTCCTTCCTTAGCACTAAAGATATGGAGGCAGGAGGTGAGAATGGAACCAATGCTCTTTCCTTCAAAGGGAATGTCCATGAAACCTTGCATCCCACCACTATGTGTTCACCTTGAAGAACTAGCCAGAATCATTTTGAGAATATGGAAATGTCTATCAGCTTTATGCTGAGAGCTACAGATATGCCCTTGGCCAATAAGCATCCCCATATCTATGGCCATGTTCCAATCCCTGGGACAGTCTATTTCCAATGACTGACCTGTGCAGATGAGGTATAAAAGTCCAGCCTCTAATTTCATCTCTGAAATGTTCCAAAGGTCCACTTCTTATATTCTGATCTCCCTGAACACTGACCAAGTCCCACTTAGACTGCATCATGGATATATCACATTTGTAGCCTGCTTCTCTCTCTCTCTCTCTCTCTCTCTCTCTCTCTCTCTCTCTCCTTGATTATGCTGTTAGATCAATGAAAAGACTCAAAGAGCCTCCATACTAACAACAGAGTCCATGATCCTAGACTTTGACTTCTCAAGATTCTGTGGAGGATCCTAGAAGAAACAGCACCCTCTTGTGCTTACAGGCTGGACCTGTACTCTCTCAGTGCCCAGGTAATTACAGAGCTCAGGACACTGGAGGAAAATAATCTGAAGCTGCACATCTCCAGCATCTGGTGAGTGAAAGGGGGAGAAAATTCCCTCATGTCAATCTGGCCTTATGTAGCTGATTCAAAGCTAAGAGATTGGGAAAAGGTACCGAGGAGGGAAAGATACACAGAGCCTGGAAAAAAATTACAACTCAGTGATAGAAGTAAGGAAGGGTTCTGTTTATAGGGAGGTCATATGAGTTTTTAAAGAAAAAGTAGAATCCTGTAACTTCCCTAATTAAGTTCTTCCATCAGAAAAAAATAGGAAAGGGTAACCTTTTTTAAGATTTATTTATTTTTATTATATGTAAGTACACTGTAGCTGTCTTCAGACAATCCAGAAGAGGAGTCAGATCTCATTACAGATGGTTGTGAGCCACCACGTGGTGGCTGGGATTTGAAGTTCAGACCTTCGGAAGAGCAGTCGGGTGCTCTTACCCACTGAGCCATCTCACCAGCCCATGAAAGGATAACTTAATGAGAACAAGAAGTTAAGCTGGCTTTTATGGCAATCTTGTCAGAGCCCAGAAATCTACATCTGTCCTGATGGTATTGACCCCTTCATGAAGGCACAGCCATCATGATATCATTTTGTCTGACCCTTCATCCTGCACTGTAGCTTGCAATGAAGATTAACTTCTAATATGTGAACACAGGGGAACACATTCTTATAAAGCAAAGGAGGTGTTGAGATTTTCCTGGTTGTGGCACCATGGATGCACAAGAGGATGGGGGCCTTCATAGAGTTGTGGCTCAGAGAAGAAGCATGGGACAGAGTTCAACTTCAGATGAGTTGGATTTTCTGTGGGGATACCGTGTGCATGTCCCTAGCTTTTCCTGACATCTGAGGGAAATAATATGTCTATGTGTAGGATGCCACAAATGATGGTCCCCACTGAGAACATGGATGAAGAAGATATCCTGACCTCATTCAAGCAGCAGAGACAACAGTCAGGTATGTGAAGGGATCAAACACAGTGCATGTGAGTATAGGTTACAAGAGCATCTGTAGGAGGAAGTCATCATTTCTTTTTCTTTTTTTAATTTTTTCATTTTATACACAAGTATTACATTGACATTATTTCTGCCCCTCCATCTAGTCACTCCAAATCCTCCTATACTGCATCAACAAACTCTCAAATTCCTATTCTATTCTTTAATATTACTCTTGTTAAATATATGTGTGTTTATAGGTATGTATACTTGTGTATACATAAATACAACCTGATGAGTCTATTTTCGGTTGGATATGTATACACACACAGGCTTGATAACCTATCAGGGAGCACTTGCCTGGGGAAGACTGACATTGTCTCTCACCTACAAGATGTTAATATAGCTCTTACTAGATTTCACTCATACACAGTAGCATGTCAACTAGGGTTTTCATAGGCTAGACCTTGTTGAGACAGTAATATTGCTGAGATTTCATGGGTTCTATGTCATACACAGAATACAATATCAGCAATAAATGTCTTGGAAGTGTTTATGATTCCTATGCTCCCTTTTCTGACATGGGACAGTACAAGCCATAACAAAAAGCCCCACCCTCAATCACCATGCCTGACCTAAAGCTTTACTACAGAGCAATTGTGATAAAAACTGCATGGTACTGGTATAGAGACAGACAAGTAGACCAATGGAATAGAATTGAAGAACCAGAAATGAACCCACACACCTATGGTCACTTGATCTTCGACAAGGGAGCTAAAACCATCCAGTGGAAGAAAGACAGCATTTTCAACAATTGGTGCTGGCACAACTGGTTGTTATTGTGTAGAAGAATGCGAATTGATCCATACTTATCTCCTTGTACTAAGGTAAAATCTAAGTGGATCAAGGAACTTCACATAAAACCAGAGACACTGAAACTTATAGAGGAGAAAGTGGGGAAAAGCCTTGAAGATATTGGCACAGGGGAAAAATTCCTGAACAGAACAACAATGGCTTGTACTGTAAGATCGAGAATTGACAAATGGGACCTAATGAAACTCCAAAGTTTCTGCAAGGCAAAAGACACCGTCAGTAAGACAAAAAGACCACCAACAGATTGGGAAAGGATCTTTACCTATCCTAAATCAGATAGGACACTAATATCCAACATATGTAAAGAACTCAAGAAGGTGGACTTCAGAAAATCAAATAACCCCATTAAAAAATGGGGCTCAGAACTGAACAAAGAATTCTCACCTGAGGAATACCGAGTGGCAGAGAAGCACCTGAAAAAATGTTCAACATCCTTAATCATCAGGGAAATGCAAATCAAAACAACCCTGAGATTCCACCTCACACCAGTCAGAATGGCTAAGATCAAAAATTCAGGTGACAGCAGATGCTGGTGTGGATGTGGAGAAAGAAGAACACTCCTCCATTGTTGGTGGGATTGCAAGCTTGTACAACCACTCTGGAAATCAGTCTGGCAGTTCCTCAGAAAATTGGACATACTACTACCGGAGGATCCAGCAATACCTCTCCTGGGCATATATCCAAAAGATGCCCCAACTGGTAAGAAGGACACATGCTCCACTATGTTCATAGCAGCCTTTTTTATAATAGCCAGAAGCTGGAAAGAACCCAGATGCCCCTCAACAGAGGAATGGATACAGAAAATGTGGTACATCTACACAATGGAGTACTACTCAGCTATTAAAAAGAATGAATTTATGAAATTCCTAGCCAAATGGATGGACCTGGAGGGCATCATCCTGAGTGAGGTAACACATTCACAAAGGAACTCACACAATATGTACTCACTGATAAGTGGATATTAGCCCCAAACTTAGGATACCCAAGATATAAGATACAATTTGCTAAACACATGAAACTCAAGAAGAATGAAGACTGAAGTGTGGACACTATGCCCCTCCTTAGAATTGGGAACAAAACACCCATGGAAGGAGTTACAGAGACAAAGTTTGGAGCTGAGATGAAAGGATGGACCATGTAGAGACTGCCATATCCAGGGATCCACCCCATAATCAGCATCCAAACGCTGACACCATTGCATACACTAGCAAGATTTTATTGAAAGGACCCAGATGTAGCTGTCTCTTGTGAGACTATGCCGGGGCCTAGCAAACACAGAAGTGGATGCTCACAGTCACCTAATGGATGGATCACAGGGCTCCCAATGGAGGAGCTAGAGAAAGTACCCAAGGAGCTAAAGGGATCTGCAACCCTATAGGTGGAACAACATTATGAACTAACCAGTACCCCGGAGCTCTTGACTCTAGCTGCATATGTATCAAAAGATGGCCTAGTCGGCCATCACTGGAAAGAGAGGCCCATTGGACTTGCAAACTTTATATGCCCCAGTACAGGGGAACGCCAGGGCCAAAAAGGGGGAGTGGGTGGGTAGGGGAGTGGAGGTGGGTGGGTATGGGGGACTTTTGGTATAGCATTGGAAATGTAAATGAGCTAAATACCTAATAAAAAAATGGAAAAAAGCCCCACCCTCTGCAAGACTGTACACACCTAGAACCAAGACAACACAGCTTCCTTCTCTCCTAGACCTGCTGGCAGCTGCTGCCCCTCTCTCAAGTCTGTAGCTTATATCAGGTCCTGTACCAGTTTTCACTTTCTCCTCCTGATCTGTTATGGCCTAGGACTGAGCCCTCCTTCTTGCCCATCCACCTTTGGTATTATGTTGTTTTCTCAACATAAACATACAAACACACACACACACACAGGTATGCTACAATTCTCTGCCCCACATATCTATGTGTGTACATACACACACAAACACATTTCTATCCCCTTTTTTCTGATGTGTGTGTGTGTGTGTGTTTGAGAGAGAGAGAGAGAGAGAGAGAGAGAGAGAGAGAGAGAGAGAGAGAGAGAATGTGTGTGTAGCAGGTAGGTAGCTGAAGGAGCAGTGATACAGACTGCAGATGCACTTCCTGCTATGGTCAAGGTTGACCAGACCAGAAAAGGTTTCAGTCATGTTACATTTCTGGATAAGGCCAGGGACACATGCATGGACAATATAAAGTGATCACTGCCTGACCTCTTCTACAGGAATGGGAATTATAACTTGTACTACTAAGGAGCTTATATCCATTTCTCCTAAATTTCTAGGAGCCAATCCCATGGAAATTCTGGGGACTGAAGAAGACTTCTGGGGCCCTATAGGACCTGTGGCTACTGAGGTGGTTTACAGAGAAAGGAACCTGTACCGGTGAGGAATTTCTGCCTGACAAAGGCTGGCTTTTCTCAGTCCACTTTCCATAAGGGAATCCTACAGATAGCATCTACTTATCTCTACAATTTATTCTATTTTTCTTGCCAGTACAAGAGGCTAAGCCAGGACTGGAATAAGAAGTTTGGCCTGTTGTAAAAATAGAGGTCTTTTTCTTAAATTTTTTTCAGATATTTACAAAACAGAAAAGCACAAGAACTTTCCTGAACAACTACTTAGATCCATCAAACATTTTGCAAATTTTTTGACTACTCTCAAACTTTCTTTGTCAACACTGTCACAGTATTGTAAGTCCAAGACACCATATGATTTCACCCACAATAATTTCACTATAAATTCCCCATGATTGAGATAGGACTTCATCTTCTACAACCAGCACTCTTACCACATCAACTGTGCTGACCTGAATCCATCATTTCATCTCAACAGTCTAATCATCTAATCAGATTTGCTCATTAACTGAATGGTGGTCTTCAGATTTCTTCATTCCTGGTGTACATAGCATCTCTCATTTCATTACATTCTAGTTCTCCTATTCTTATATTCAACTTAAATTAAACTTAAATTTCTGTACTCTCTGCAGTCCTGCTTCACTACTGAAAACTGCCATCCAAAAACCCACTAAAGCTGAGAACATGACCATGTGTACAGTACCCCTGTCCTCTAAGAATTTTAGTCTCACGAATAATGACTGACAAAATACACAACCATGGTGTCTTCCACAACCTCTTACCTGCCTCCAACACTGTCACCATCACTGTCTCAGCTGGAGAAACTATCACTTTCAATTTCTACTTTGTCCAAGTGCCTGTCACCAAGCAAGGAGCTTTGAAAAACCAATAAAGATTTTGGTAAGGCATTGTGTTAATGCCAAGGGTTTATCACTAATATCAGCAGATAGACTTTGATTCAGAAATATACTCTTTCAGAATTTTAATACTAAAAACCAATAATGTGCCTCCCTAGTTCAGTCTTAGTCTAGTGTGCACAAGGTACTAATTTTATCCACTCAAATTCACATACACACACACACACACAAATACACACCTATTTTATCACTGACATCACCATCAAAGGCAGAACTGACAGCTTCCTACCTGTGTTACATGTAGGTTTGTATTACATAACTCAATACTCATAGTTCTCTAAGGTGATGTTGTCACTAACCCTATGTACAGATGAGGAAACAGTTGTGAAGTGACTAATCAGGTTTCCACATAGATGGCAGAGGAACAAAACACAGAGCCAGCTGCCTGAAGTCTGCTGTGTCCCAAGCTCTACACTGGGTCTGCACACAATGAATGAATAGTCCTGGTTTTAACTGATATATGCCTCTCCCTCTTCCAGAGTTCAATTGCCCATGGCTGGTTCCTACCACTGTCCCAGCACAAGACTCCACTTTGTAGTGACAAGGGCAGTGACAATAGAGATCGAATTCTGTGCCTGGAGCCAATTCCTGGACAAGACTCCCTTGCAGCAGAGTCACATGGTGGTTGGACCTCTGTTTGACATCAAGGCTGAGCAAGGAGCTGTGACTGCAGTGTACCTCCCTCATTTTGTGTCCCTCAAAGGTAACCAAGGAAAGCTTAAGGAAGAGGTGGTAATAATGGATGGGCTTGATAGGTCCTACAGCAGAGTCCGGGATCATAGGAGATGAGGAAAAGTTTATACTAAGAATGGATGGAGGCTCATAAAGTGCCCACCCTCAATGATTTTCAAAGATACCTTCAGAAGGAATTCTGATGAACACAGGGTCCCAGTGAACAAGCTCATAAAGAAAGACATTACTGCAGCCTGTGATCATAGCACTGACAACTTATATGAATCAGGAAATTTCTGGTCTTAAACATGAAAGTCCAGCACGCCATGGTCCCCTCAAGTCCTAAGAAAAGCATGGCTACTGTTTTTGCTAGCAACCAGGGAAGTTGAAAAGATACAACACCTTCTGGGATTCTGTCTAAATTGTCACAGCACAAAGAAGGGGTAATTCTAGGATCTGGTATGAGGTCTGAGGCTGCTTAGGGAAAAGCCAGTCCCCAAACTGTCACACAGGGTACATTCTTGTGTCATGAAGTTCCATCTGAAATTATGTTCTAGCATGTTGTTGATGTAAAGAGCAACCTGCACCATGTCATCAGGAGACATTTCATTGTTTCATTTCTTGGTGATTTTCCATTCCAAAGCAAACACCTGAAAGAAAATATTTTTCTCTATTAAACAACATTCACTGCAATACTGTTTGCTGTGATGCAATTCAGAAGCAAACTCAGGAGAAAAGAGAGGCAAACAGTGAATTACAGAGTTGTGTAGGAATCACATCAAGCTGACATGTGACATTCCTCATCATAGTTCTACCTTTTGTGAACTTGACACCCAAGCAAATCACTTTCAATGTTAACTTTCCACTTTGTCTCTAAAGTTTCAGTTTCATCTAGTCATGAAGGTTTGGAAGATCCCATTAGAACTTAATAATTCCCATAGACTAAAATCCATATCTAAACAGAGACTTGATGCAGTGTCTTAACTATGAACTCCTAGAAAATAAAAAACAAGTTACATACTTCCAATATACAAGGACAAAGAAACAGCACAGACATGTCAAGATGGAAAAATCCAAGCATAGCTAGAAATGCTCAAACCATAACAAGGCAAACTCCTTCAGCATAAGCACCAATTTCTACAGATTAGAGTCCTGCTATGGGGTTCATGGTGTCAATGACTGGACTCCAACAGACTTGGATATCTCTACCCATCCAGTTCTGCACATGAAGCACACACAGCCTCTCTCTTGGGTCATCTCTCTGCTCCTTTCCTAAAACTTTCTTCAGCAGAAAGCAATTGTGGTTCTGACTTCTCCACATCCTAGGATTTCCACTTACTCTTAGGCTTCCCTTTGAAAGGTTCATAGAAGGACCTGTCAGGACCCCCTTGAAGGATCTTTAACTCAGACACATTGCTTGGCCTCGCTGCTATCTAAATCTGTGTATCTTGTCACAATGACCCCCTCAATCTAGCAACTTTTCTGCCTCTCCCCAGAAAACTGGCAATTTCAGTTGACAGCTTAACATATAGCCTGCTCCTGTTCACACTCACCCTCCCTGGTGAAAAAAATTGATAGTGAGGAATTGGCTGTTTGTCTACTCTTGTTCAATGGACATTAATTAATAAAGTTTAAAATTTTTATGGTCACAGTTGCAGTCATTAATATCAATAAATAAGTTTAAAAGACATCCTGATCAGAGCAATTTATAGAAGGAGGAATGGGGAGAATTACAGAATCAGGGGGTTAGAGTTCATGACCATTATGACAAGAAGCAAGGCATAAAGCACAGAGGCTTGGCACTAGTCCTAATTATTATGACGGAGACACAGGAATAAACTGGAAACAATGAGCTTTTAAAAATCTCAAAGCCCACCCCAGTGACATACCTCCCCCAACAATGCCAAACCTCCTATTCCTTCCCAAATAGTTCCACAAACTTTATGAACCATGCTTATTCAAACTACTACAGTCATTCTGAATCCTAGGATGCTATTTCCATCCAAGTTTCGCTCGATGGAAACACTAAATCTACATCATTGAATCTGTTCTTTCACAGACACAAAGGCAAGCACATTTGACTTCAAGGTGGCCCACTTTCAAGAACATGGGATGGTTCTAGAAACGCCAGATAGGGTGAAGCCTGGATACACAGTACTGAAAAACCCAAGCTTCTCCCCAATGGGAGTTGTACTGAGAATAATCCCTGCTGCCCGGCACTTCATCCCCATTACTTCCATCACACTGATCTACTATCGAGTCAATCAGGAAGAAGTCACCCTTCACCTCTACCTAGTCCCCAATGACTGCACCATACAGAAGGTAATACTGAGACGTCCCAAATGTGGGGCCAGGGTGGGATGTCAAGAAATGCAAGATGCAGCTACTGAGCCCCTTGTAGAGATTCTTAACTGGGAAAGTGAATGCAGTTCTGTGAGGGAAACCCTGGTGTGTATGATTCAGCCTTCTTCTAGACCACTCACACCAGAGTCCCTTACAACTGCATTAACGTCCTTTTACCAAACTCTACACAAGCTTCTATAGCATATTCCTCTGAACAGAGCATGGTCCCACCACCAGCAGGGAGCAAACCCCTCTTCCCTGGTACTAGACCGCATTCTCAAATGAGCAAGGCAGGGGTCAATAATGCAACCACCTGTGTGGGAGAACACAAGTTAGAAGGGTGTCCAGGAGATGTCACCACCCTATCCTGCACAAATGTACAAATCAACCACCTTGCCTCATTTAGACAGATGTTGTGTTCAAGAAATCTAGATATATCACTGTGTGTCATGTTCCCCAGGCCATAGATGATGAAGAAATGAAGTTTCAGTTTGTGAGAATAAACAAGCCACCCCCAGTAGACAATCTTTTCATTGGCTCCCGCTACATTGTGTCTGGTTCTGAGAACCTGGAAATCACCCCAAAGGTGAGCATTGGGTGTTTGCTACCTGTGGGGGTCTGATGCCAGTCTTGGGAAACCTGTGGGGTAGATTGGAAGGCTTTGCAGCAAACTAAGACTGAGGATGAAACAATTGGGATCTCAACAAGCAAAACACTTAACATGAAAGTTAGGTAGAGTTTTAAGGAAGCACACAACGTTGCATACGAGGCCTGGGGAAGAGAAGGACTAAATTCAATTTGACACAGAGATGCGTCCTGCTAAACATGGGGAGAAGAAGCCTAGGCTGAGAATGTGTGAGCAGGAATTTCAGGATGAGCACTCGCTCATCCGTGGCTGTTATGGTTTGAATCTGAACTGTCTCCTACAGTCATTTAAATGCTTAAACACTGGGTCCTCAGATGGTGGTAATATTTGGGAAATTTGTAGAAACAAAAGATGTGTGACGTGGGAGTTAGAACAAGGTCTTTAGTGGCAAGCCATGAGGTTTATAACCATGCCCAGGTCCCCACTTCACACAGGCCAATTCCTGGTCCTCTGGGGTATAATCAGCTCCTGCCACAAATAACTGAGCCCCAAATTCAATCAATAAATAATAGGGAACCTGGTTTCAGTATCAACCCCTCCCCCTACATGCTGGGTACTCTGCCATCTGAGTAAAGATGTGTGTTCATAGGCTGTGGATCACCTCAGTGCAAAAGAGAGTCAGTATCTAATGTAATGTGCAAGATCAAGAAAGTTTGTGAGTGGGGCCATCCCTGCCTCACAAAATGAGCAAGAAATTCTCACACAGGAACTCTCCCCCTCCCCCTCCCCCTCCCCCTCCCTCCCCCTCTCCCTCCCCCTACCTCTCCCCCTCGCCCTTCCTGTCCCTTTCCCTAGGAACTGGAGCTGTGCTACAGGAGCAGCAAGGAATTCCAACTCTTCTCTGAGATCTATGTTGGAAACATGGGTTCAGAGATTAAGCTGCAAATCAAAAACAAAAAGCACATGAAACTCATATGGGAAGCCTTGCTGAAACCAGGTAAAACAAGTGTAGGCCAGAGACCCTAAGGATTGAAGAAAGGCAATGATTAGGGAGAGGTGTACTTTCATTATTTCTTAGTGCCACAAGAAAGCAAGATCGGTTTTGTGGTTTTGCAAGATCTATAAGAGGTTGTGTAAGCATAGTTTACACTGTGACACTGTAACAGTCATCACTTCCCACTTCTGACGAATATATTAGAAAAAACTACAATTTTGAAGAATAAAAGATTCCTTTGATTTGAGGTCTTAGAACCAAGTGTCAGTCCACAGTAGGCTGCCTCCATCTCTTTGAGCCTATAGGAAATTGGTATCACAGAAGTGGGAGCTTCCATGTGAGAAAGAAGGCTGATCTGTGCTCTTTCCAAAGAAGAGAGAGAGGAAGTGAGAAAGAGAGGGAAGGAAAAGGAGGAAGTGAAGGTGAGAAAAGGAGAAGAGAAAAACTCCATTCAGTGCGTTCTCTCCCTGACATGCCCAGTGACTGTCCTCCTCTTACTGTACACTCTGATATGATTCTCTTTCCATTCTCAGTACTCACTCCATGATGAGAGCATTGGTGTGTGGCTTCATTCATAGACTCACAATACTCAAGATGAAGTCACCTTTGAATACTGCTGCAGGACCATGTGATCATTTTTAAGGGAACACATCCTATGCAAAGCACCATGACCCTAAGCCCTGTTTTCTCCAACCTGTATTCTCTTACTGCTCCCAAAGTCCTGAAAGTGACAGATGGAGGTGCACAAAGATCTGACTCCAATTCACATAACAGATAAGCTATAACGTGAAGGAATTTTGCCAACATGAGATGAGCTACCTTAAACCTATACATAATGTGTATTAATAAATTACTTTACCAATTTTATGCATACATACAATGCATTAGGGTCACTCCACCTTAAAAAAGTTAAACAGTATAGAAGAAAGAAAGAAAGAAAGAAAGAAAGAAAGAAAGAAAGAAAGAAAGAAAGAAAGAAAGAAAGAAAGAAAGAAAGAAAGAAAGAAAGAAAGAAAGAAAGAAAGAAAGAAAAGCCCTCTCTTCTCTCCCTCTACTCCTGCCATTTTTGCTTCTTTTCTATAAATCTCTATGCCACATTCAAAGGGGTTTTCTTTGTCTCCCAGAGTTTAAATTTGATCATCTCTGTGACCAAGAGTTTTGTACTATCCTGAAGAACATAATGATCTCACCAGCAGGTATACAGATGGAATATTTACTCTCCTCTGACCCAAAAATTTATTATTTCTCAGTAATTTAGCAGTAACTGCACTGTCCCTGTGAACTGCTTCACAATAGATAGTTGATTGAAAGTCCAGAGGCAGGAGTTGTTGGTGCTATGACTTCATGATGGCCATGGAAATACCCTACTTATAAGACAGCACTTCACAAGTCTTCTCCATACAGTATGTTGCTAATTCTCCTTCCACAATGCTACTTAATCTTTAATAGGGTGATAAAAATGACTTATTTAGAGGGATGAGTATTCGTCCAGACTTTTTTCTCAGCATCCTCTACTGTCATAAGTATGTGAAGTCACCTCCATTCACACCAAAGACTTCTAATGGAGGCTGAAAATAGCTTTTGTCTATGGTATGAATATAGATATTTAGAAGGCCATTACTACTATGTCCATTTAGCCAAGCAGCAATAGTAGCTTCTCTCAAGGGTATAAAATTTCTACAGAACTGGGTTGGTTGATTTGTTTTACAAGATTTATATTGCTAGGGATGGAGTCTATCTTTTGGATTGAGAATCACAGAGCTAGTGACTGATTCCCATCATGTTTGTGCCACTATGCAGAAGAGGGACCACCTTGGCAGGTTGGTTGATGATCATAGAGAACACAGCTGGGTCAGATGGTTGTTGATGCCTTTTCCTCCTCAGGAGCCTGAGAGCTTAGCAACTAGAAGGAAGCTTCCAACACACCTCCAGCTTGAATTCTCTACACCATATGTCTAAGAGGTGTGGTGTATTCATCAATAAAACCTCATCTACTAGCTCATCTGGGTAACTAGTCAGAATGACATGAGCCTGTATTGCCATAGGGATCTGCAAGACTTCCCTGCCCACCAACTCCTAAGGAGACATCCCACATTTGGAACTGGGATTTTGTTTTGAAACTCATTGCTTCCAGGATCTCCATCTCAAGCCTTGTATGGTTTTGTTTTTCTATACTTATCAAATAATAGGATCCTAGTCTACCTACATTTTACCATTCTGATACTGTCCTTTATTCTGTCCCTAACACCAAGTCTCATTTCGAGTTTTCTGCTTTCAAGAGGTTTAGAAGCTTTATATAAAAGATGTGGTGTTTACTTCCAGGCATGGGTGGGTAGTTCCAGACAGTATTTCTCTATGTAACAAGCCCAGGCCTTAAACTCACAGAGATCTGCTTGCCTCAACCTGCAATAAGCTTAACGGGATTAAAGATGTATGCAACCATACCCAGCCTCCACATATTTTTTTTCTAAATTCTGTCGTTAGGGACTCAAGACCTATTCCTTTCAATATGGAGAGTATTCATTATTGGAAGATTAAAACCATGGCCCACCTGTATGCCCAGTCTTACATCTTGGTCTTAAAATTCATGCTCACTCTGTCACTTTCTTCAGTAGATGCTCCAGTTTCTCTACAGCACAGGATTCACCAAGATGGTCCACCTGCCATGGATTGTAACCCATATCATCTTTGCTTCACATCCATGGAACCAGGGCTTGCCAATACTACAAACAGGGTCCTTGAGCTGACTTCCCTAAACTGTGAGAGCACAGTGGATGTAGGGACCTTTCAAACCATTGAGACTTATTCATGAGCTGCAGCTTATTAAGCTCCTTCACTTGTGGATGAAATTCTTTCACTATTTCCCTGTGCTCAGACTTGCTTCATCTTGATTCTACCATCAAATCCAGAACACAAGTGTGCAATACCTGAGTGTACAAAATCAAACAAGGATAAAAAGACCTTTCTTTTTTAACCGACATGATTTAAGGAATCTAAGAAGGCTCTTAATTGTTGTCTGCAAGGAATTGCATTGAGGATAAAATTAAGTCTAAGATCATGTAGGAGAAGTGTCTATTGCTCATTTTCAGGTCTATTCTCATTATAATGATAGGCTAGGTCCAAAATGCTGGGATACACAAGGAACTGTTGACCTTCCAGATTATATCAGAATACCTGTAGTTTATTCTCAAAATCTCTGTCATGGGTAGGAGTTTCACAGAATGCACTGAATGTTGGTATGGACATCATTGCAGATGCTTCTTCTCTCTGTTCTTCCAGGAGACCTCAGACCTGCTCTGCCCAGGATTGCCCAAGCCCTCAAAGGTTAGTGAACACCCTTAAGATGCTAGAGAAGCCAACAGTATTCTGGTGATACATCACCTGTTCCTCAAGAGAAGGACAGAGAGTGGGGAGAGATCCTCAGTTTGCAAACCTCACCAGAATGTAGGAGAGGCTCATGCCCAGGATAGACTCCCTCTAATGCCCCGTGGGGCTTCCCATGCTGAAAATACCTCTACTCACTCCCAAACTGAATACCATACCAAAAACCTCTCCTCCTGGTTATGCAGAGTGTCACACTGATACCTGACCTCAAGAATGTAAAGCTAAATTTCTCCTGGCCTTCCAGATGAACATAGGAGCCAGGTGTGCAGAAGTAAAGAACAATTACAGGAAAAGAGCAATAGGTGGTCAGCCAGTCAGAGACCTTGAAGGAGCATTCTTTTGCTCAGTGTTTATCTCATCTCTACCCTTAGATGCCCCTTCCTTGCTGCACTTCATGGACCAGCATCGGGAGCAGCTGGTAGCCCGAGTGACATCAGTGGACCCTCTCTTGGACAAGCTGCATGGTCTGGTGCTGAATGAAGAATCCTATGAGGCAGTGCGGGCTGAGAACACAAACCAAGATAAGATGAGGAAGCTCTTCAACCTCAGCCGGTCCTGGAGTCGAGCCTGCAAAGACCTATTCTACCAAGCTCTGAAGGAGACCCATCCTCATCTGGTCATGGACCTCTTAGAAAAGTCAGGTGGGGTCTCTTTGGGATCCTGACATTGGTGAGTCCGAACTCTGCCTGAACTTCCTTTGGTCCTTAGATTCTCCATATATAACCAGTGACCAAATGAGTTTTCTTGCTGATGGCAATGTTTCCAGGACACCTCTTAGGGATCCAGATGTTCCCCCTTGACTTTCTCAGGCAGATCCTGATGGTAGGTGAGCATCTCAGAAATCACCCAGTGGAGCAGTAAGTCTATTCAGAGCTTTTCAGCATTCTCTAAAGGTCAGAGTGGCCAGCCTCAAGCCAACCTGACCCACCATAATACAAGCAGGATTTGGATCCTGAGAATGGAAACAAAGAGATGATAGTTCTCCCTGAAAAGTGAATGTCTTATGAATAAGAAAGGAAAAGGGCTTTTAAAACTCATATTGTCTGATTAGTGATGTAGGGAAGTCATATGATAGAACATGGGACACAGTGCCAGAAATATCTCAGATTCAGGGCACATTCTGAATTAACCTTGGGCAGTTGCATATGCACAGGCCTTCTGATCTTGTGATGAATTTGCAAGCCTTGCATTTGGTTACATCATCCCTTTTAAGGTGTGAGTCAAGGCTACAAGGCTTTCCCTCCAGATCATGTTTTGCATCCATCCCTGTCAGGTCAAGGGACAGAGCAGTTAGCCAGCTTCCCAGTGTTCCCTATATTTTCCTCTTTACTCGGCAGGTGAGCTAGGTCTGCTGTGGAAATCTCTATGACCTGCTTCTCTTTCTCTTTTGGAATACAGTATTTTCTCATTCTTATTCATGCCCTTACTAGATCACAGGGAGGCAGCTTTAGCACAGACATCTTAGCCAGAAGACTCCAGCGCTTATAGATAGATAGATAGATAGATAGATAGATAGATAGATAGATAGATAGATAGATAGATAGATGATAGATAGATATTTCCAAGTTTTGAGCTTCCTTTCTGTGATACTGACGTCATCGAGAACTTAGAAATATCTTAAACTAAACAATGACAGATAAATCCAAGATTCTTAAGTGTTTATGACACATAGGACACACTGGACTGTCAATCAAGGTTCTTAAATGTGTGTGATAGGACACACTGAGCTTATTTGTAAATAATTTGAAATGTTAAAATATTACATTATACATTAATATAACACACATTTTATACAGTGAGCATCTTAAATCTTATAAAAAGGAAATACCTTAGATTTCATGAATTATTGATGTATTAAAGTGTGTTTCCATTACTTTCTCTGTCTTCTTACTGCAATACAAGGTCACCGAGTGCTCTGTCTGACCCATGTCTCCATTCAGATTTGGTTAGGATGGGCTGAGACACAAGCCCTGACAGAACAGACTTTCTGTGGCCAACAGCAAAAATGCACAGAAGCAGCCTCCATAACTGAGGTTCTCAACTTGGCTCCTCCAGAGGACAAGCAGCATGGACAGTGGTCATGACCGGTGCTTCAGTCAGATAATGGCATATTTGCAGGAAAAAGAGTACTAGTGAAAAGAATATCTCAGTATTAGGTTTTCATCCAAGAAATGTTACTATTCCTTCTCTGGGTTCAGCATCTAAGGATGTGATCTGCAGCCTGCACAGCTGGTGTCCTGGTAATACAAACACATGGTGTGGTGCCAGCAAGAGACACCTGCAACTGCAGGAACAGTCAGATCCTTTAACAAGTCCAAAGGGACAATAAGCATTTAGAAATGGAGACTTTAATGTGCACATTCATCTAACATAAACCAATAATTTAAAAGAAATGCACTTTGAATATGAAAGAAGTGTATTGACGTGTTTACATTTGTGTTAATGATAATTTAACCAAATTACAACAGTTAATTTATTGACATTGAACTTAAGATGACTAAGGGCTCATTTTTAAATGCCCTACATGAAGGGAAACTTACAGAGATTATAAATGTCAACTATCTTCTTACATGGCAGTCTGCTGGGGAAAAGGTTTGTGTGTTTGTTTTGTATTGTTTTGATTGTGTTTGTTGTTGCTATTGCTGTTTTTTAACTGTAAAAACCCATTCATAAAGACTGTTTTGTGTCAAGTTAACATTTGTGGCTTAGGAGTTCATATAATGGGTTTATCTGTGTGACCTGATACCAGTAGTCATAACAGAAAGCAGAATGGTCCTGCTTCTTTGCTGGGGTGTGGTGGAATAGTCTGGGGTGTACATAGCTGTGTTTTCCAGCCTGGTCCTTCCTTACAATCCTAGAATGTTTAAACATTTGGTGTCTTTCAGAAAACACATTACAAAATTAGAAACCAAACCCTTTGGCTCTAAATATCTCATGAGTTTTGCTTTTATATAAAAAAAAAAATCTTTATTTCTTAGTCTATGTCTATTTATTTTTAATCCAGGGATAAAGATGGAGCAGAAATTGAAGGAATGTTCAATTAGTGACTGGCCCAACTTGAGACCCATCCCATGTAAGAAAGCCAATCTCTGACACTACTAATGATACTTTGCTATACTTGCAGATAGGAGCCTGGCATCTCTTTTCCTGAGAGGCTTCATCCAGCGCTGGATGGAAACAGATACAGAGACCCACAGACAACATCGCATAGTGCTTAAGAGGCTTCCAGAAAATTGAGGGATGGAACTGAGCAAGCTGGAGGGATCAAGGACACCACAAAAAAACCTACAGAGTCAACTAACCTGGGACCATGGGGACTCACAGAGATGGAACTACCAGCCAAAGAGCATGCAGTGACTGGACCTAGGTTCCGTACATATTTGTAGCAGATGTGCTGCTTAGTCTTCATATGGGTCCACTAACAATAGAAGAGGAGGTTGTCTTTGTCTCTGTTGACTAATTTTGGACCCCTTTCCTTTAACTGAACTGCATGAATGGGTCTCAGTGAAAAGGATGGGCTTAGGCCTTCTGTAAGTGGATGTTAGAGGATGGGATGGTATTCAAGGGGAATTTCCCCTTCACTGCGGATAACTGGAGAGGTTGGGGGAGGATTGTGTAAGTGTGCGGATGGGAGGAAAAGAGGGAGGGAAATGCAATCAGGATGTAAAGTGAATAAATATATTCTTTAATTTAAAAATAAAAATGTAGAGTCTGGCATAGTGGCACATGCCTTTAATCCCAGCACTCGGGAGGCAGAGGCAGTCGGATTTCTGAGTTCGAGGCCAACCTGGTCTATAAAGTGAGTTCAGGACAGCCAGGGCTATACGAAGAAACCTTGTCTCAAAAAAAAAACAAAACAAAACAAAACAAATGTAAACCACTTTTTAATTCTAAAATAATCATGATGGGCATTAAAATGGTTGTATATTTTCAAAGTATTTCACTTTAATGGAAACTTATCTTTTTATAAATAAACATTAAATACTTGAAACAAACAGAATTGAGTGAAAGTCAAGGAAATCCAGTCATACTTTATGCCCTTATCTTTGAGCGAAAAGCATTATCATAGTAGTTTCACTTAGTAAAATCTGATCTAAATTCGTATGTTTCCTCTGTTGGAATTATTGTGTAAAAACTGTGACTTCTTCTAAAACCATACTGACAACAAATAATCCTAGGAAACTGTCATCATTTTCTTTTTTACCTTTTTCCAGCCTTTTAGAGACAAGATTTTAATGAGTAGTCCTGGCTATTCTGGAACTCACTCTGTAGATGAGGCTGGCCATGTAATCAAAGAGATCCACTTGCCTCTGCCATGAGAGTGCTGGGAAAAACACATGTGCCAACAGCATCCAGCCCAACAATATCTTTATGACTCTTCATCATTGTGTTATTCTCGATCCTATACACGTGTCCATAAGATCTAGAGATAGGAGTTGCATTGGATTCGTGGCATTGGCCGACATTTTCACACCGGAAGTCTGGTTTACATTAACCAGTGTGCAGTGCTTCCTTCAAGGTGTGACCCTCATTATTGGTTTGGGCAATTTATAAACTGCTGAAAGAGACCAGACCTCAGAATCCTCCTTACCTCCCTCTTGCAGCTGGCATTCTGCTGTCCTCTGAGCCAGGCTGCAGCGAAACAAGCTAAGCTTCTCAAGATGGACAGTGCCCAAAACAGTAGAAGCCCTGATAAGAACAAGGACAGACTGTACATAATACCATTAACTAGCATAGTGACCCTGGAGTCACTTCTGCTGCGCGCACAATAGGTGGCACGACGAACCAAGATTTACATCAATTCTGGGTACACAGAACCAAAGGATGCTTGGTAAGAGAGCGGGTGATGCCAGTTTAACACAGGAGTTCCTATCAGATTTAGGATTGGAAAAATCCTTTCCCAATCTGCTGGTGGCATTTTTGTCTTATTGACAGTATCTTTTACCTTATAGAAGCTTTGCAATTTTATGAGGTCCCATTTGTCGAGTCTTGATCTTACAGCACAAGCCATTGCTGTTCTGCTCAGGAATTTTTCCCCTGTCCCCATATCTTTGAGGCTTTTCCCCACTTTCTCCTCCATAAAATTCAGTGTCTCTGGTTTTGTGTGGAGGTAAGAGCTCAAGAAGCTGGACTCCAGAAAATCAAATAACCCCATTAAAAATGGGGTACTGAGCTAAACAAAGAATTCTTAACTGAGGAATACCGAAGGGCTGAGAAGGACTTGAAAAAAATGTTTTCTTAATCATCAGGGAAATGCAAATCAAGCCAACCCAGAGATTCCACCTCAAAACAGTCAGAATGGCTAAGATCAAAAATTCAGGTGACAGCAGATGCTGGCAAGGATGTGGAAAAAGAGGAACACTCCTCCATTGCTGGTGGGATTGCAAGCTGGTACTGATTTCCACTCTGGAAATCAGTCTGGTGGTTCCTCAGAAAATTGGACATAATACTACCGGAAGATCCAGCAGTTCCTCTCCTGGGCATATACCCAGAAGATGTTACAACTGGTAATAAGGACACATGCTCCACTACATTCATAGCAGCCTTGTTTATAATAGCCAGAAGCTGGAAAGAACCCAGATGTCCCTCAACAGAGGAATGGATGCAGAAAATGTGGTACATTTACACAATGGAGTACTACTCAGCTATTAAAAAGAATGAATTTATGAAATTCCTAGGCAAATGGATGTATCTGGAAGATATCATCCTGAGTAAGGTAACCCAATCACAAAAGAAGTCACTTGATATGCACTCACTGATAAGTGGATATTAGCCCAGAAACTTAGAACACCCAAGATACAATTTGCAAAACACAAGAAAATCAAGAAGAAGGAAGACCAACGTGTGTATACTTCATTCCTCCTTAGAATAGGGAACAAAATACCCATGGAAGGAGTTAAAGAGACAAAGTTTGGAGCTGAGATGAAAGGATGGACCATCCAGAGACTGCCCCACCCAGGGATCCTTCCCATAATCAGCCACCAAACACAGACACTATTACACATGCCAGCAAGATTTTGCTGAAAGGACCCTGATAAAGCTGTCTCGTGTGATGCTATGCCAGTGCCTGGCAAATACAGAAGTGGATGCTCACAGTCATCTATTGGATGGAACACAGGGCTCCCAATGGAGGAGCTAGAGAAAGTACCCAAGAAACTGAAGGGGTCTGCAACCTGATAGGTGGAACAACAATATGAACTAACCAGTACCCCCAGAGCTCATGTCTCTAGCTGCATATGTAGCAGAAGATGGCCTAATCACCCGTCATTGGTAAGAGAGGCCCCTTGGTCTTGCAAACTTTATATGTCCCAGTACAGGGGAACGCCAGGGCCAAGAAGTGGGAGTGGGTGAGGAGGGGAGCAGGGCGGGGGGGGRGGAGGGTATAGGGGACTTTTGGGATAGCATTTGAAATGTAAATGAAGAAACTAATAAAAAAATTGAAAAAAAAAGACAGGAGTTCCTGTCACCTGACTGTGAACTTAGCCATCCTAACTGTCATGAAGTGGAATCTCAGGGTTGTTTTCATTTGAATTTCCCTGATCACTAAGTATGTTGAACATTTCTTTAGGTACTTCTCAGCCATTCAGTATTCCTCAATTGAGAATTCTTGGTTTAGCTCTTTATCCCATTTTTAATAGAGTTATTTGGTTCTCTGAAGTCTAGCTTCTTGAGTTCTTTGTATATATTGGATATTATCCCTGTATCAGATGTAGGATTGGTCTTTTCCCAATCTGTTAGGTGTCCTTTTGTCTTATTGACAGTGTCCTTTGCTTTAAAGAATCTTTGCAATTTTATGAGGTACCATTGGTCAATTCTTCTTTTTAAAGCATAATCTTTTGGTGTTCTGTTCAGAAAATTTTCCCCTGTGACCATGTGCTGGAGGCTCCTCCCCACTTTCTTTTCTATTATTTTCAGTGTATCTGGTTTTATGTGGAGGTCCTTGATCCACATGGACTTGAGGTTTGTACAAGGAGATAAGAATGGATTGATCACCATGGACTAAGGCTAATCTTCAATGACAACATAAATAATAGAAAGCCAACATTCACATGGAAGCTGAACAACACTAACTCAATGATAACTTGGTCAAGGAAAAAAGAAGAAAGAAATTAAAGACTTTTTAGAGTTTAATGAAAATGAAGGCACAACATACTCAAACTTATGGGACACAATGAAAGCATTCCTAAGAGGAAAGCTCATAGCTCTGAGTGTCACCAAAAAGAAACTAGAGAGACCACACACTAGCAGCTTGACAGCACACCTAAAAGCTCTAGAACAAAAGGAATCAAATTCATCCATGAGGAGTAGATGGCAGGAAATAATCAAACTCAGGGCTGAAATCAACCAAGTAGAAACAAAAAGAACTGTACAGAGAATCAACCAAAACAGGAGCTGGTTTTTTGAGAAAATCAACAAGATAGATAAACCGTTAGCCAGACCAACTAGAGGGCACAGAGACAGTATCCTAATTAACAAAATCAGAAATGAAAAGGGAGATAACAAGAAAACCTGATGAAATCCAAAGCATCATCAGATCCTAATACAAAAGGCTATACTCAACAAAACTGGAAAACCTGGATGAAATGGACAATTTTGTAGACAGATACAAGGTACGAAAGTTAAATCAGGTTCAGATTAACGATCTAAAGAACCCCATATGCCCTAAAGAAATAGAAGCAGACATTAAGAGCCTCCCAACCAAAAACAGCCCAGGACCATATAGATTTAGTGCAGAGTTCTATCAGACCTTCAAGGAAGACATAATTGCAATACTCCTCAAACTATTTCACAGAATAGAAACAGAAGTTACTCTACCCAATTCATTCTATGAAGCTACAATTACTCTGATACCTAAACCACACAAAGATCCAACAAAGAAAGAGAACTTCAGACCAATTTCCCTTATGAATATCAATGCAAAAATACTCAATAAAATCCGTGCAAACTGTATCCAAGAACACATCAAAATGATCATCAATCATGACCAAGTAGGCTTCATCCCAGGGATGCTGGGATGGTGCAATATATGGAAATCCATTAATGTAATCCACTTTAGAAACAAACTCAATGACAAAAAACATTAGATGCTGAGAAAACATTTGACAAATTCCAACACCTGTTCGTGATAAAAGTCTTGGAAAGATCAAGAATTCAAGGCCCATACCTAAACATAATAAAAGCAATATACAGCAAACCAGTAGGCAACATCAAACTAAATGGAAAGAAACTTGAAACAATCCCACTAAAATCAGGGACTAGACACAGCTGCCCACGTTCACCCTATGTATTAAATATAGTACTTGAAGTCCTAGTCAGAGCAATTAGACAACAAAAGGAGATCAAAGGGATACAAATTGGAGAGGAAGAAGTCAAAATATCACTTTTTGCAGATGATATGATAATATATAAGTGACCCCAAAAATTCTACCAGAGAATTCCTAAACCTGATAATCGGCTTTAGTGCAGTAGCTGGATATGAAATTAACTCAAACAAATCAGCAGCCTTTCTCTACACAAAGGATAAACAGGCTGAGAAAGAAATTTGGAAAACAACACCCTTCACAATAGTCACAAATAATATAAAATACCTGGGTGTGACTCTAACTAAGGGAAAGATTTGTATGATAAGAACTTCAAGTCTCTGAAGAAAGAAACTGAAGAAGATCTCAGAAGATGGATTGGCAGGATTAATATAGTAAAAATAGCTATCTTGCCGAAAGTAATCTACAGAGTCAATGCAATCCCCATAAAAATCCCAACTCAATTCTTCACAGAGTTAGAAAGGACAATTTGCAAATTCATCTGGAATAACAAACACCCTAGAATAGCAAAAACTATTCTCAACAATAAAAGAACCTCTGGCAGAATCACCATGCCTGACCTCAAGCTGTACCACAAAGCAATTGGGGAAAAAAAAACAGCACAGTACTGGTACAGCAACAGACAGGTAGACCAATGGGATATAACCAGTAGCCCCAGAGCTCGTATCTCTAGCTGCATATGTAGCAGAAGTTGGCCTAGTTGGCCATCACTGGGAAGAGAGGCCCCTTGGTATTGCAAGCTTTATATGCCCCAGTACAGGGGAATGCCAAGGCCAAGAAGTGGGAGTGGGTGGGTAGGGGAGCAGGGCAGGGAGAGGGTATAGGGAACTTTCAGGATAGCATTTTAAATGTATATAAAGAAAATATCTAATAAAAAACCAAATTCCAGTCCTGTAAAAAAAAAAAAAAGACCCAGAAATGAACCCACACACCTATGGTCACTTGAACTTTGACAAGGGAGCTAAAACCATCCAGCGGAAAAATGACAACATTTTCAACAAATGTTGCTGGCACAACTGGTGGTTATCATGCAGAAGAATGGGAATTGATCCATTCTTATCTCCTTATACAAAGCTCAAGTCTAAGTGGATCAAGGAACTCCACATAAAACCAGAGACACTGAAACTTATAGAGGAGAAAGTGGGGAAAAGCCTCAAAGATATGGGCACAGGGGAAAAGTCCTGCACAGAACAGCAATGGCTTATGCTGTAAGATCAAGAATCGACAAATGGAAGTCGAGCATGGTGGCACATGCCTTTAATCCCAGCACTCGGGAGGCAGAGGCAGGTGGATTTCTGAGTTCAAGGCCAGCCTGGTCTACAAAGTGAGTTCCAGGACAGCCAGGGCTACAGAGAGAAACCCTGTCTCAAAAAACAAACAAACAAAAAAAATTGACAAATGGAACCTCATAAAATTGCAAAGCTTCTGTAAGGCAAAGACACTGTCAATAAGACAAAAAGGCCACCAACAGATTGGGAAAAGATCTTTACCAATCCTAAATCAGATAGGGGACTAATATCCAATATATACAAAGAACTCAAGAAATTGGACTCCAGAAAATCAAATAACCCCATTAATAAATGGGGTACAGAGCTAAACAAAGAATTCTTAACTGAGGAATACCGAATGACTGAGAAGCACCTGAAAAAATGTTCAACATCCTTAATCATCAGGGAAATGCAAATCAAAACAACCCTGAGATTCCACCTCACACCAGTTAGAATGGCTAAGATCAAAACTCAGGTGACAGCAGATGCTGGCAAGGATGTGGAGAAAGAGGAACACTCCTCCAGTGCTGGTGGGATTGCAAGCTGGTAAAAGCACTCTGGAAATCAGTCTGGCAGTTCCTCAGAAAACTGGACATTGTACTACTGGAGGATCCCGCAATACCTCTTCTGGGCATATACCCAGAAGATGTTCCAACTGGTAATAAGGACACATGTTCCACTATGTTCATAGCAGCCTTATTTATAACCAGAAGCTGGAAAGAACCCAGAAGTCCCTCCACAGAGGAATGGATACAGAAAATGTGGTACATTTACACAATGGAGTACTACTCAGCTATTTAAAACAATGAATTTATGAAATTCTTAGGCAAATGGAGGGATCTGGAGGATATTATCCTGAGTGAGGTAACCCAATCACAAAAGAGCACACATGATATACACTCACTGATAAGTGGATATTAGTCCAGAAACTTAGAATATCCAAGATACAATTTGCAAAACACATGAAACTCAAGAAGAAGAAAGACCAAAGTGCGGATACTTCATTCCTTGTAAAGGGCTGCAATATATGTGCCGCCACTAGATGGTGCTAAACCTCCTTGTGCGCAGCTGCAAGAGCACAGCCAGCCAAAGTCACCAGTCCATCTCCAGGGCTTTTGCCCAACCCCTGGGGGCTTTAACCTATCCCCAGGGTGCATGAGGATCATGGGTATTGCTACCAGTCCTAGTTTAGACACGTCACCAAAAGTATTTAAGCCACACACTTTCTGAGCTTTCTTTGTCTACCTCAATATGATATAGAAGTAAAAGTTAACCGTGGAAGAATCTGGTGTGTCCTGTGTT
>NW_019168517.1:80859-80934 GCF_000001635.26 Mus musculus | reverse complement strand
GAGTAATAGTGGCTTCATAAAATGAGTTGGGTAGAGTACCTTCTACTTCTATCTTGTGAAATAGTTTGTGCAGAA
>NW_019168517.1:80773-80848 GCF_000001635.26 Mus musculus | reverse complement strand
GAAGGTCCCGTGAGGTGCTGAGAAGAAGGAATATCCTTTTGTTTTAGGATTAAATATTCTGTAGATATCTGTCAG
>NW_019168517.1:80686-80761 GCF_000001635.26 Mus musculus | reverse complement strand
TCTTTAATGAATGTGGCTGCCCTTGCATTTGGAGCGTAGATATTCAGAATTGAGAGTTCCTCTTGGAGGATTTTA
>NW_019168517.1:80573-80673 GCF_000001635.26 Mus musculus | reverse complement strand
TAAGGAAAGGTAATTGTTGCTTCCTGTTATTTTTGTTGTTAAAGTTGGCATTCTGTTCTTGTGGTTGTCTTCTTTTAGGTTTGTTGAGGGATTATCTTCT
>NW_019168517.1:80488-80563 GCF_000001635.26 Mus musculus | reverse complement strand
TTACTTGACCTTTTTCCCTTACTGCTTTTAGTATTCTATCTTTATTTAGTGCATTTGGTGTTCTGATTATTATGT
>NW_019168517.1:80404-80479 GCF_000001635.26 Mus musculus | reverse complement strand
AGTATGGTTTTGTTCATTTCCATCACCTGTTTGGATGTGTTTTCCTGTTTTTCTATAAGGACTTCTACCTGTTTG
>NW_019168517.1:80318-80393 GCF_000001635.26 Mus musculus | reverse complement strand
GTGTCCTGGATTGGGCGAAGTGGGCGTTCTGGGTTCTGATGATGGTGAGTGGTCCTGGCTTCTGTTAGTAGGATT
>NW_019168517.1:80231-80306 GCF_000001635.26 Mus musculus | reverse complement strand
CCTCCTCCTGACTGAAGGTGAAGGCCCAAAACAGGATCTTTCTCAGAAGCTGTGTTGCTTTGGCCAGGAAGGTGG
>NW_019168517.1:80133-80221 GCF_000001635.26 Mus musculus | reverse complement strand
AAGCAGGAAGGTGGCTGGTTGTCTGGAGCTGAAGATGGCGCCGCCCCAGAATCTCTGCGACTCTCTCGCCCGTCCCAGAAACGGCTGG